>NC_081558.1:37376948-37590212 GCF_022355385.1 Mustela nigripes | reverse complement strand
CTGGGCTTGGCATTGAGACAGCAAATGGACACGCAACAGGTCTAAAACTCTGAAGTTCTATAAGTGCATCTGATCAGGCAACTCGGAAAGTAGCTAAACGTCTCAATGATTTAAGGTGCTTGAGGCTTTAAGTGGTTCATTCAGAAGGCACACTGAGATAATTCTGAGTCCTTATCTTTTTTTTATCATCACTTGATCACAATCCCTCTAATGAGATGAAGGGCTTCTTCTCCATGAAATAGGGACTCGAGCACGCTTAAAGCAATTGAATTATGGGTCTTTTGTACAGGTGCTTCACAGATTTGCTACTTTTTATATCCCTCAGGCTGGGGCAGAAACCCCTTCACCCTGCTGACCTGCTGGGACCTCACGTAGGGCCTTACACAGAGACGCTGCCCAGTGGATTTTTTTAATAAATTAAGAGATAAACTAGATACCCAGTAGTGCAATTGCAGAGTATCCCAATGTACCTCAATGTTCATAGCAGCAATGGCCACAGTCACCAAACTGTGGAAAGAGCCAAGTTGCCCTTTAACAGACAAATGGATAAAGAAGACATGGTCCATATATACAATGAAGTATTTTATGCCTCCATCAGAAAGGATGAATACCCAACTTTTGTATCAACATGGACGGGACTGGAGGAGATTATGCTGAGTGAAATAAGTCAAGCAGAGGGAGTGAATTATCATATGGTTTCACTTTCTTGTGGAGCATAAGGAATAACACACAGGACATTGGGAGATGGAAAGGAAAAGTGAGTTGGGGGAAATTGGAGGGGGAGATGAACCATGAGAGACTGTGGACTCTGAGAAACAAACAGGGTTTTGGAAGGGATGGGAGTGGGGGTTTGGGTGAGCCTGGTGGCGGGTACTAAGGAGGGCACGTATTGCATGGGGCACTGGCTGTGGGGCATAAATAATGAATCTTGGAACACTGAAAAAACAAAATTCAATTGAAAACAAAAAACAAATGAACTAGGGGCGTCTGGGTGGCTCAGTGGGTTAAAGCCTCTGCCCTTGGCTCAGGTCATGCTCCCAGGGTCCTGGGATAGAGCCCCACATCGGGCTCTCTGCTCTGCGGAGAGTCTGCTTCCTCCTCTCTCTCTGACTGCTTCTCTGCCAACCTGTGACCTCTGTCTGTCAAATAAATAAATAAAATCTTTTAAAAAACAATGAACTAGACAGGCAACATAGCGCTAGGAAGAACACTGCACTATGATCCAGAACTCACTCTACATCTTGGCTCTAGCTATTTAGCTGTGCGGTGTCTTCAGGCAGATCATTTAACTTTTTGGAGGCTTGACCTCAGCAGCCACGAAATAAGGATAAAACCCCATCCTAGGTGAGGTTGCCAAAGCCTCATGGCTAATGACACGTTTGAAACTGCTTAGAAACTGCAAGGCATCCTGACATACACAGTATTTTTACTACAAAAAATGGAGGCCAAACTCTAAAAATTAATTCTTGTGTCCATTAAAATGAACGGTGTGCTTGTCTTTGACTCAGCAACTTCACTTCCGGAGCTCGGTACTGTCTAGAAATAAGGATGTATAGGGATGGCAACGTAGACCATGACAAAACAATGGGAAACAACTTGAATGTCTATTGGCAAACACTCTCTCTAGATAGATAGATTGATAGAAATTATGGTATGTCTGCACTCTACAACTATACTGTCTGAACAGCAGTCACTAGCCACATGTGGCTACAGAGCATTTGGAATATGGCTGAACCAAGTCCAGGTGTGCTGTGGGCACAAAGTGTACACTGTATATCAATGACTTATCATGAAAAATGAGCATGCAAAATGCTTCATTTATAATTCTTATATTGAATGAATGCTAAAATGATATCTTAGATGTGTTGAGTTCATTAAAACATAATATTATTAAAATTATTTTTGTGGGGCACCTGGATGGCTCAGCAGGTTAAACCTCTGCCTTCGGCTCAGTTCATGGTCTCAGGGTCCTGGAATCGAGCCCCACATTAGGCTCTCTGCTCAGCAGGGAGCCTGCTTCCTCCTCTCTCTACCTGTCTACTTATGATCTCTCTCTGTCAAATAAATAAATAAAATCTTTAAAAAATAAATAAATAAAATTATTTTTGCCTATTTCTTTTTGCATTTTTCTTAATGTGGCTGATAGAAAATTCATAATTACATTTACAACTTGCATTAGACAGCAAAGCTATAGATCAGGAGTTGAAAAACTCTGTAAAAGGCCCAAGAGTAAATATTTCACATTTTGTTAGCCGTAAAGTTTTTGCTGCAACAACTCAGATGAGTTGAGAATATATAAAAGAATGAGCATGATTATGTCCCAATAAGACTTTAATTATGGATACTAAAATTTAAGTTTCATAAAATTTTTACGTATCAGGAAATATTTTCCTATCTTAATTTCCCCCCAATCATTTAAAAATAAAAAATGACTCTGGGTTCAAGGAGCATGCAAAAACAGGTGGCAGGACATTTAGCTTACTTTAAACCATTAAACAGTATTGAAAAGAATGGAGTAAGTCTATACGTACTAGATGTACTTTCTCTAAACTAAAACACCTATTGTAGAACATGTAGACCAATATTTCATGTTTATAAAAAAAAACTGATTATGCTTATACCTTTACCTAGTGTTCTATGACCAGACTGCTACAGAAGGATACACACCAGTTCGTCCAAAGTGTTACCATTGCACATAAGACTGGCGCAAAGAAGAAGACATCTACCTATACTAAGTATTGCTAATGGTTATAATCATGTATGACTCATAACTAAATTTCTGAAAAAATAATATGTACTTGAATGTCAGAAAACCATAAAAGTTCCATCATATATATAAAAGGCTTCATCATTGAAATGTTGATATACATGCTTATTTCCTCTGAGTAAGTTTTCTGTTTATCACAACTACAAAAACTGGGGAGAACACTTTTTTTTTTACTTTCTTATTATTTCTTTTTTTTTTTTTTTTAAGATTTTATTTATTTATTTGACAGAGAGAGATCACAAGTAGGCAGAGAGGCAGGCCGGGCAGGGGAGGGGGGATGGGGGCGGGAAGCAGGCTCCCTGCTGAGCCGAAAGCCTATGTGGGGCTCAATCCCAGGACCCTGAGATCATGACCTGAGCTGAAGGCAGAGGTTTAGTCCACTCAGCCACCCAGGCGCCCATGGGGAGAACAATTTAGACAAGAGCAAAAAAATAATGGTATAAAATATTTTTAAGTACGAGATATTATTGACCTTCTTTAGATTGCCTTTTCATTTGTACATATAGTTTGTTTCAAATTCTACCCTTTACATGAGAGATGTGTACTATGGCTAGTTATAAGCACTTAAACATCATCTGGGTTCTTGTTAAAGGTATAATGTTCTCCTAAGCACTTGTTTATTCAGAACGTAATTAATAGTGTTGATTTAGCAGACACCTTCATTTTCAGTTTGTACTAGTTATCCATTGCTGAATAGCAAATTACTCCCCGCATCTTAGAGGCCTAAAGCAAAAATAAAATATACGCTCTCACAGTTTTTGTGCATCAAGAATTCAGGAACAGTTTAGCTGTTGGTTTTGGCTCACATTCTCTCCAAAGGCTGCAGACAAGCTATCAGCCAGGGCTGCAATCATTTGAAGGCTTGACTGGGGCCAGAGGATTCATTTCCATCATGGTTCACACAGATGACTATTGGCAGAAGGCCTCACGTCCTTGACACATGAACCCCTTCATACGCCTGTGTAACGATCTCATGGCATGGCAAGTGGCTTCCCCCGGAAGGGAGTGATACAAAAGAGAAGAAGATGGAAGCTTCAGTGCCTCTTAGAGCCTAGCCTTCAAAGTCATGCACCACAATATCCTATTGGCTTACAGGTCAGCTCTCTTCAACATGGAAAGGGACTCCGTAAGGGTGTGGATATCAGGAAGCAAGAATCATGGGACACCAACTTGGAAACTGCTACCAGCCAGTAGTCAAAAATATTTAGAGATAGCCAGAGGTATGGCTTAAATCTAGCTACCAGCCATGTTTTACAAAAAAAAAAAAAAAAAAAAAAAAAAAAAAAGGAAATCCGATTACATTATTCTAATTTTGTTTGTCACTGTATTGCAGGGGGAAAAAAAATCTTTATGTTATATTGAAAGCATACTTAACTATAACTTGTCAAATACATGACAACCAACAAATCAGTGCTGTTAAAACACTTAGAGAATTCAGGGCATTTTATACAAGCAAATTATCTAACTGCATAATTCACATGCAGAAGTGAAAAACTACAAGTAGTAAAGCGTTAAGCGGAGAAAAATTATATTATAAAAATTACCTGCTCTAGCTTATTATTTCCCGGACAAAGTGGTATAGTATAAAAAGTACAAGAATTCATCTGATAAAGATTTAAGTTATTAAGTAGTATATAGAATGTATTTTTGGAAAAGAGATACATATGCAAAGAAAAAAGACTGGAAGGATATACGCTCACATTAACAGTGGTATGTCTGGGTGTTCGCAGTGGGCATGATTATTTTCCTTCTTGCTTATGTGTTTTTGTCTAGGATGTTCACAGAGAACATGCATTAATTGCTCTTATAATAAGCAAAGACTCATGTAAAAATGCTCATAGTCTGTTTTTCTGGCATGCATTAAGTCATTTCTGTTCCCTAAATTGCCTTTTGAATAGTTTTATTTGTACCCATAAATCACTCTTACAAACCAAGAAAGGATAAGTTACCTATTCTAACATTTATCCCTGAGGCCGCTAGAAACTAATTGTGAACCTGTGAAACAAGAAGCAAATTTCATGTACGTTACCTTACTGTTATGCTCAATAAGGTCAAAGGTAAAGGTTTTGTCTCTTTCTGGTCCATAAAATATGGATTGCTATTTTCGAAGTACATCAACACTGGTAATAGCTATTCCCATTAGTCAGTCATATAATCTTATGAAATATTGACATGATAAAACAATGCAACTGAGAAAAAACCAATAGAGCACACGTTTTATTGACAAATAAATGCACAGACTTAAATTGTCTCTCACCACCTTTATACCTGATTGACATGTTATCAGAAAAATAAAGATTTCAGCCAGCCAAGATCAATGATTTCAAAATGATTCTTTAGTGCTTCATCAGATAAAAATACAAATTCAATCCAATCATAATTCACATTTGGGTTCATGCCACTTTGACAGTCACATTTTATGGCAAAATGTACTTTAATTTTATATTCAAACCTTTTCCCAGCTTTTCTTAGAGCATTCACTTTTTAATTTATGATACTTCCTTGCTCAATTCAAGCTTCATTCACTTTTAGATACTTTGGAAAGATAAATAACTGACAAACTCTGCCATTCATGAGTAATGTACTGCCCGTAACTTAAGAAAATAAAATAGGTGGCCAAAAAGATATATTTGTATTACAAATAAATATGTATCATATGTATAAGTAATAACAATAAATTATAAATAGGTCATCAAAATGCTTTCTTATTTTACTGAGTAATATATTGTTAGGTCATATACATTTTAAGAATGAAATACCTCAGTTGTGGCTTATGAATATAACTATGTTTGAATGTGAAGTATGCAAGGTAAGCCACATATTCTCATCTTATTACAGGGCTACTTTGCATACATGTCCATTCAAAAATATTTTTTCTTTATTTGCTAAAATATTGTGTCATCACAGCACTAATCAACAACAATGAAAAAAACTTGAAAGTGAGGCCACTTACATGTAGTTCTTAAAACTTTTCTCCAATTTATAAGCCATGGCACAATGAGTGCTTTTTATAAGAACAATAACATTAACTATTTATTGAGTACTTTCTACATGCCAGGGACACTACCATATGGATTCTGCCACATGTTATTATTTCACCTAATCTTATAACCTCCTGTCCAGGTGGGAAATACTACTTCCACTTTGCCGATGAGGAAACTCACATCAGCCTGAACCCAAAACCTGAATTCTTGACCGCTATACCAAAAAAGATAATTAATGTGTGTATATCAGTGCCCTATATTCTTGTTTTTCTCAGTTACTTACAGGTGGGATTGTTCACAAGCACCCCTTTCACCTGGTGACAAGACTCACACCGAAATCAGAGACTAGAAGCTTAAAGTAGTCATTAGAGGACCTGCCTTACAGAGCCAACCTTTAAAGAAATTTCAAACATTGCACATCATCTCCTGTTTATACTCTAGATCTGATTATAAGCAGGACACTTCAGGCATGGCCAAAAGTCGCAAATTCTACTACCTTGAGCTCAACAAACCCTGTTCTTCTTTTTAGTGATTGGGATAAAATAAACAAAAGAAGGGTATAGTGAACATGAAGGCGACTTCCCCTTAGCCGTGCTGCCTCAGACAAGGGACTAAGCCAATCATGGTCATTTCTCTTCCCCCCGCCCCAACCCACCACTGCCAGTCATTAAGAGTTTTTGGCTGGCAATGAAATGTACAGAAATCTCACTGGGAGAAGAGGATCGCACCTAGGCAAATTTCCTGCCCCTAAGAGAGAACCAAAGGGAGAAAGAAATTCCTTCTTTCTTCTAGATCCCCTTGTGATGGATAGAAAACAGACTTCCAAAACGTTTTGTTGCCAGACTGAAATAAAGCTTAAGAATGGAGCCATCCTTAAGAATGGCTCCATGCGGGCGCTTGGGTGGCTCAGTGGGTTAAAGCCTCTGCCTTCAGCTCAGGTCATGATCTCACGGTCCTGGGATTAAGCCTCATATTGGGCTCTCTGCTCAGCGGGGAACATGCTTCCTCCTGTCTCTCTGCCTGCCTCTCTGCCTACTTGTGATCCCTCTCTCTCTGTCAAATAAATAAATAAAATCTTTTTTAAAAAATGGCTCCATGAAGAGATGAAGAGCCTGAGCTCTTTGTTGACATCACTAAACCATTGAGAATACCAGACTTAGAACTTATCTAACCTCTAGGTTCCCTGTTAAGTGAGATAATCTATCTTCTATATTTTTAAAACTGGTTTGAGTCCAGTTTCTGTTACTTAGACTCACAAGCACCATATTTTATACCTATGGTGACTAAATCATGATCATACACTTAGGTATTCAAGATCCTTTTAAATGACTCATGTTCCAATTACTATATTACTATACCTGAGTAAAGAATTATCCCAAAGCTTAGTGACATAAAACAACAAGTTATTGTGCTCACTGATTCTGGGGTCAGAAATCTGTAGAACAGGGCACAGAGGGAAGAGTGTGTCTGTACGCCACCGTGTCTGAGGCCTCTGAGAGAGACCTTAATATCCTTGGAAGTCCTCAGAGTCCTTGAAGACTGAGGGCTGGAGTCATCTAAAGGCTCATTAAGCCAAGTTCCCCATGGTTTTTCTGGCTATTGGTTGCCAGGTTAGTTGAAGCTGCTGTCTGGGACATCTACACATGGCCTTGCCATGTGGCTTGAGATGCCTCAAGGTATGGTGACTAAGCTCCATAAGTGGGCATCCCAAAAGAGAGTGAGGACCAGGCAGAAGCCACATCACCTTTGATAGGCTTACTTCAGGAGTTACCCAGTGTCACTTCCACTGCATTCTACTGCTCATGGTAATTACCAAGTTCTACCCAGTGTCAAGCAGAAGAAACCAGGAAATGCCACCATCACATTGGAAGAACGGCATGTGGGGTGGGAAAGCACAGTTTGCTTTCTGGCCATGATAATTCACAACCCCAGCACATGCAAAAAAAGAAAAATCTCTCCTGAGACCCTCAAGTCCTATTACAAAATGAGGTCAAAGTTAAGGATCTTGTCACATGAATCAGGTTTAGGTACAGATGAGTTCTCAAATGCACTTCTTAAATATAGCTCCTTATGTATGTTCCTCTCCATCTTCAGACCTGCGTATTCGAGGCAAGTAATCTACTTTGGGGCTGACACAAAATAACTGCTAAACTTCATCCCTATTCACTAAGGTGGGATGGGGGAGACATGTTTAAGATCCTTAAGAGCCCTGTTATTTGTTCGAAGCACCACCTTAGACCTTTATTCATTTTAAGGTTTTATAGTCACACTCTTGCATTTATCTGTATAAAATGTTTTCTTGACATTATCCTTGATTTGATCCCCAACTAGAAAACATTTCCTAATTTGAGAATCTTAGAGAGTCTGGAATGAGAAACAGTTTTCCTTTTAAAATTGGCAAAGCCTGACTCCTTTATGTTTTGCTATAAATTTTACTCAAAAACTAAACAAGTTCATGAGGTACCTTTCCTATTTTCCACTTTCCTATAGGTAACTGTGTTGATAAATATTCTTCCCCCTACAACACGAACAAAAGCCCTTGACTTTCAGCTTGCAGTATCATTTTCCTCATGTTCTTTTAAGACCTCACCAATAGCCTCTTGGAGGGCATGACTTCTGCTACCCACTTACTCTTCTCAAGATCCTCCAAGAGACCTGCCTGGTCTCCACTAAGACTATTTTCATGGCCCTTCCAATTCCATCAATCTCTTAATCAAAGCCACTTCCATACACTTGAGATTTTTGTTATGGTACTTCTTCACTTTGATACAAAATGTATTCCTATTATGATGGTTACATACCAAAATACCCCCAATCTTACTGGCATAAAACAATCAGTTATTGTGCTCACAGAATTATGACAGGGTACAGCAGAGATGGCTTGTTTCTGGTCTATGATTTCTTGGACATCATAAAGAAGACTCAAAGGCTGGAAACTGAATCTTCTGAGGGCTCACAGGTCTTACCCTTTGGGTAAAAGTTCATCTTGGGCTGTTAGCTAGGACACCAACACATGGCTCTTCTACACGACTTGGCCATCCTTAAAACATGTGTTCCAAAACAAGAGTCTTGAGAAAGAGGAACGTTTGCAAAAGCCACATCACCTTCTATGAATTAGGCTTGGAAATCATTCAATGTCATCACTGCCATATTTTATTGGGTGAATTACAAAAGCCCACCCAGTTTCAAGGTGAGAGTAAAAGACCTCACCTATTGATGGAAGAGTATTGCATCATATTATAAAAATAGTATGTATGATAGAATATACAGATAAGGGCATGATGGGAAGTACAATTTGCTGCAGAAAGCTTGGAGATCAGTTTTATTAGGGATAATTTTTTTACATCTACAGACTATAGTTGTAAATAAGCCACAGTGAGATTTTTGTGTATGGAAGTGGCTTACTTAATAAGCAGTCCCCAAATCACTGAATCACTGGCTGGATTCAGTGACTGAACGACTGACTTTGACCTCTGCTGGGTCATCCAGAAGAAGATTCTATTCCTTTTTATGCCTTGGATTGTTATTTATAAAGGAAATTACTATTATTTATAAAAAGAGATTTCTTAAATAGATGATCTCTATATTCTTTCCATGTTAAGTACTCTATAACTCACCTATTTTAAAAGATGCACAAATATTTTCCACCAGCTGATATCTGTGTCACCTTTGTTACATACTTTTGCTTAAACATCAGGGTTTTCATCTGTGAAATGAGTATAACAGTGTCTACCTCTTAAGGTCATTATAAGAATGAAACATATAATATAGGGAGAAACACTTGAAACAAAATCTGAAAAGAGGTAAGATTTCAATATTACCTTTTTTTTACTAGAGTATTCAATTACATTTTTTTCTTTTTTTTTTCTTTTTTTAATATTTTATTTATTTTTTTGACAGAGAGAGACAGCCAGAGAGGGAACACAAGCAGGGAGAGTGGAGAGGGAGAAGCAGGCTTCCCACCAAGCAGAGAGCCTGATGTGGGGCTCTATCCCAAGACCCTGGGATCATGACCTGAACTGAAGGCAGATGTTTAATGACTGAGCCACCCATGTGCCCCTAGAGTATTCAATTATATTTTGAGAACCATGCTAGTCTGACCATTTGGGAAGCATGTAATCCCCCAAAAGGCTACTTTTATTAAAATATTAACTGAGATATGTATAATCTCAGCCTCAAATAAGTATGAATAAAATTACTTTTTTCTGTTTTTTTTAATAGTAAATATTTATTGGTACCAGCCCTGGTGTTAAAGATTTACATGCATTTGATGCTTACATAAACCTTATAAGGTAGTTTTTAGAATTGAAAATTATTACCTTTACCTACCCCCATGAAATATTACTTTTTAGACCGCTGTAAATTTTCTATATTTTTAATAATTTTCACTTTCCTGAACTACGACATGCACCAGGCAAAAGTTTAAGAGATACTGAAGGTTATTAATAGACATCACTAGAAATAAACCATCATACTAATTTCATGCCCCAAATGCCTCTTATCTTGCTCCTCACTGAAAAGAATTCCTTCATCTGGCCCTCTCTGCCTCATGTCACCCCCAGAGCATACAGGAATTTGTTCCCCTTCTTAACGATGTGGATAATCTAAAGAGCAATATGAAAGCAAGTGAAGGTCTCTACAATAAAAATTTCCTAAAAAGGGAGGTACACGGAAAGTCTCCTAATCATATGATATCCTTATTCCAATCCTTGTCTTTGAATCACCAAGCTACTTCTTAAAATAGAAAATGGTTTTAAAAATTAAACTGGTTTCTTACCCCAGGACTGTTCAGAGCTAATATTTGAGAAACCCCTAGAAGGGTCTGTGAATCATGTCCCATACAGATTTAACCTTGTCACGCTTCTTTTGTTCCTATTGGACTGCTATTCAAGGGAATACAATTCAGGGACTAGTGAGATGACCTTATTAGTAATTTCCATAATGACGTCCACTAAATCAGATGGAGAAAGGGTAGTCCGGACTTGAGAAGAGGATAAGAAGACTGAAGGCACATCTTGGTAGAGTGTCCCAGATGGGGAGAACACAGAAGCACTTGTGATGTCAGCTTCAGCCAGAAGACAAGAAAGCCGGAAAACCAGGAACAGGAAGAAGGAAAACCCCTCCAAATAAGTTTTTGTCACCTCACACAACTTTCTTTGAGTTTCTGAACTTCTAAGGGCCAGTTGATTCTTTCAGGATGTGAACTCTAACATCCTGACCCAGGGACTTCCTCCAGGTTGGTCCTGACTAATCTTTCTACTCCAAAGTATGAACGACCATTGATAAAATGTGGGATAGAGACTAATTCAGGGATGGAAAATGGGTTTCACCCCAGCTTGTCAGTGCTGATCAGTCACAGTATCTTCCATTTCTTTTTGTTAATAATAATAATAATTATACACACACACACACACACACACACATATATATATATATATAATTTTTTTTTTTTAATTGTGACACCTTGGGCCACCAGGTGACTCAATCAGTTAAGCATCTGCCTTCCATTTGGGTCATCTGCTTGTTCTCTCTCTCTCTTTGTCAAATAAATAAATAAAATCTTTTTTAAAAAAATAAATAAAACTCATGGAACCTTGTATCTCCTTTGTGATATGAAGGGAAATGGAGCCACTATCAACCATTTAGGTCTGTTTGTATTTAGGTGCAGAAAGTGGCAACGTATGGCCTTTTTTATCTGCCATCCTACTCTAGGGGCTCATTAAGTTCTCTCAGCTTATTAGCTGTGATTAGCGAGGATTAACCAATCCTAAAAAACACTGTGGACCATTTCTCTCTGCATTCTGTCCTACTGTCATCCCTAGAAAAAGGAACATAGCAAGAGAAGCCTGAGAACTAACAGTAATAATAGTGACCATAAAGATTTGATGACACAAATTGTATTCTTCCTTTTGGAATAAAAATAACATATTTTATTTGTTTAGTTTTGAATTAGATACCACCTTCTTATTGACATAGAGGCTTATACTCTTCAATGGACTAGTCTTTGTCATTATTTAAAGCACTTTTTCACATAAGTATAATATAAGCTATCCATCTCTGACAATTCAAAATGTTCCACTTAATTTTACTTGATTAAGATTATAATTTTTTTAGCCTTGCTCAGCTTTTCACAATTGATCTTGTCATACAAGGCAGTGAGTCCAAATAACAGAGAGAAAGAGAGAAAAATTTTTCAAGTGTTTTTAACTTCAAAAAATTATATGAAATTTCCTTTTGATAGATCATTTTTTATAGTAAAATGCACTTAATGATATGTCTACTATACTTGCTTTTAGGCAAATTTTGAAGAGAATTGGACCCTCAAATTTGGCAGGTACGGTGTTTTAACAGTCTAATCATGAAGGATGCTTACATGTCAGATAAAAATGTTCTCCACTAACATTAAAAGATTTGTACTTTTTTTTTTTGTATGTGGTATTCCCCAGCACCTACTAGATGAGCTTTTTAAAAATACATGTTGCTTCCCCAAATGGTGAAACTGTGATTAGTCATGCCACTCACTTATAGGTTTATTCATTAGTTCATTCAGCACATATTTCTAAAATACCTACTCTGAGCCAAACATCTGGATTGAGAATTGAAGAGAAATACATTCATTAATTTCATTCATTCATTCATTCATTCATTCATTCATTCAACAAATCTTTATGAGCTAGGATTTGTGCTAGAGATGACAGTGAATAAGACAAGATACTGTCTGGGGAGACAGGCAATCAAATAATCACAATGATGAATCCCAAAGATGAGAGAAAGTTCAAGAAAACAAAGCCAAGTGGTAGCAGGGTGGCTCAGTCGGTTAAGTGTCTGCCTTTGGCTCCAGTCATGATCCCAGAGTCCTGGGATTGAGTCCCATCTCGGGCTCCTGGCTCAGTGGGAAGCCTGCTTCTCCATCTCCCTGCAATTCTCCCTCCTTGTGTTCTCTCCCTCTCTCTATCTCTGTCAAATAAATAAATTAAATTTTAAAAAAAAGAAAAATAAATCAAAGCCAAGAGTTTGTGACTTGAGCAGGGCACTCAGTTAGTGAGTAAATCAGCCTCTGGGGCTTGGGGCACCCCAGTCACCCATCCTGCTCAGAGGTAACACTATTCCTGCCCTCTCAGTGAGTGCCAGGTGCTGGGCTGTGTGCTCATTTCATCTTCACAGATGATGATTCCATTTCATTCTGATAGGGTTTCAAAATTATTTTGCAAAGAGAATCTTCAGAGACCATCTAAAACCTCCTGGTTTTAATCTTTTTGTTCCTCCCCTCCTCCCCACACCCCTGTCCAGCACATATTCAGATCTCTGAGAACAGATCTATTCTCCCCAGAGCCTTGGAGGTTTTCAACCCCCAGGCTCAGGTAACTACCCAGGTGACATGGGAATAGTTAATATACTCTGCAGCTATCCTCAGAACGCTGGTTTCCAAGCCTGGCTAAATACCAGAACCACCTAGGGGTACCTTAAAAACATTTCCCAGAAAAGCATGATCTCAGAGAGCAGTTCCCAAAGAACAGTGCCCAGTCCAAGAGCATCATCATCATCTAAGAACTTGTCAGACACAAAGAATCTTGGGTCCCAACCCAGACCCACTGAATCAGAAAGGCTGGGGGCACAGCCCAGCGATCTATGTGCTAATAAGCCCTCTGGTGAATCTAAGGCACTAACACTGATCTTGAAGTTACCAGGTTAAGTGCCAGGAATCATTTTAAGTACCTCAGGTAATTTTGAAGACTAAAAAGTTTGGGAGCCCAACGGAAGAACATTCATCAGAACTCAGAACAGCATTTGGAATGCCCCAGGGAATTTAGGTAAATACTGGAAAACAGAACAAACAAAACAAAATATTGGGGGGGGGACCCCTGGGAATTAATAAAGGTAGAGAAATTTGGCAGAGGATTCACAGACTGAAGAGCTATTAACTGCAGTACATTCAAAATTTACACTAAAAGATTTTTTAAAACAGCATTTATTTTGTAAAATAATTCCATTCTGAGACCTAAAGATGTAATCTTTTTAAGTTATGGATTCTAAAGTCATGATTTTTAAAGGAAAACAATTTAAAGAACACAGGCCTGAAATAGGTAAAATAGCCCTGTTGCCAGAGTTCTTGACCTTGAATAAAATATGTGGTATTTTTCTCCTGTTTTTCTACTTACATTTACTGTTACTTTAAATTATTACTATGGGGGCACCAACTCTTGATTTTGGCTCAGGTTGTGAGATCAAGACCCCCCAGCGTGGACCCTGCTTAAGATTCTCTCTCCCCCTCTCCCTCTGCCCCTAACCTCCCCCGGCCCTCCATCTCCACTCTCTCTCTCAAGAAAGGAAAAAAAAGAAAAAGAAATTAAGTATTTGTAATATGATTATATTTTTATTTATTAAGCATACCTATGTCCTTCATGTTCTTTAATGATTGAAAATTAATGGGAAAGAGGTATGATCTAGGAAGAACATCACATTCTTGATTGTAGGCTGCACATAGTAGAGGTGAAAAATGCCATCCCTGACAGGTAAGACTATTTACGTCTTAGTGAATGCAAAGTAAAGGGCCCACAGAGGTACTATAATAGAATATACTTCTGGAACGCAACAGGTAATCATTAAATCCCAGGTCTGAGAGACTCTGGCCAATGACATGGTCACTCAGTCTTTCATGAGATTCATGCCATGTGTCCAGACTATGCCAAGTACTTTACACACTTAACTGTCCTTCCACAAGAAAAAAACAAACCCACTAAGAGTGTGGGACCATTAGAATCCCCACTTCAGAAAAGAGAATGAACTTAGAGAAGGTAAGCCACGTGGCTGACTCAGTGGATCCCAAGCAGCCTGTCTCTAGTCCATGTCCCCTCCCTGTCACTATCCTGTCTCCCTCTTGCCTGTCACCTAGGCTACCACACGCATACCACGGTACCGGGAATGCTCAGGAGATGAGAGGCTGTTTTGTTTGTTTGCTGTGCACATGGCTTTTGCCTGGGCTGGCTGAAGATTTCCAGAGCCCCTTAGAATTCTGACATATATCAAATTCTGAAAAGCTGACATACATCAAATTTTAAAACCATGCTCAACTATAAAGTAAGCCTAAGAACATTAGACAAAGTTATTTTTCTCACGATGCCTGCGCGAAAGCTTTGTTAAAAGATCGAATGTAAAAATTCCTTAAAGTAAATGTTTATGGCTCTGGCTTCACTTGGCACACTAAAAAATACATATGGGACGACCCCAGGCTGGTGTATTTCAACCTGATTCACTGAAGGTGGGGGCAGGGTAGAGGAGAGGCAGTAGTTCTTTCTAGACATTTTCCCTACTCGGGGCTTAGGGGAGGTACAGAAGGGAGAAGGAGAAAAGAAGCTGCCTTCTACCTGACCTCTGCCTACACTCATCACTAGAGGGCTTCAAGATGGAGCCCGTGCAAGAGACCACACTCCCGGGGTTTGAATATGCTCATACCAGTCCAGGCTTAACCACCCTAGTCAAAAAGATCTTGGAGTCCCAGCCCCAGAACATGTATTTAGGCATGGAAGCTTGGTTAACTGTAGTTCTCACGTGTGTGCAGGCACCCCAACTGCCAGAAACCCAAGCAATGGCTCCAGAATTGCGTACATCAAGCACACAGCTACTATCACAAAGATATACCAAGAAGAAATCAGTCTTTTGCAATAAACCAAATATAAAAAGCTGTATCTGGCTCTTCGGGCTTGGTTGTCTCTGGAAAAGGCAAACTGCTCAGCCCAGATTCATTCTCACTGATTTGGAGACTCTCAGTCCATTGCCTGACCAACTCACCCTCTAGAATGTGAGTTCTGAAATGCCACGGGTGCCTGGGCTCCGTCATGAACTCCTCACCTTGTTCTGAAGCTTCCATATGAGACATCTTTTATGACAAGTGTGGGGAAAATGTAGCAAGAGTTAAAAGTGAATCTCTTACCTCTTTGAACTGTTTTCTTCGTACTTCGTGTACACAGATACACTTTTGATGTGTTAACTAGAAAATCTGACTAGAAAAGAACAAAGCAGCTGTCACTGGAAGGAAGACACTGACAAAAAAACCACACAGTCCTTTATTGAAGAACTGTCAAGCCCATCCTACAGTGCTGGGGTTGTCTGTGGTATTTATCATAGACCTAGATCTGATGCAGGAAATTAAAAATAATAATAATAATAAATCTGTCCACTGGACATTTATGAAAGAGATCTAAAATTATATTACATTTAAAACAGCAAAAATGTGTATTTTAACAATTCAGATACGAGTTCATTTTTATTAGTTATATATATATACACATATATATTTGTATATGCATATACATGCTTTCCTAATCACAAAAATATCCACGTATATAAAGAAAGGGATACATGTAGATGAAATGTCTACATAAAGATTCAAAGCATATACATTTTTCTCATTGACAGAAATCTTTTAATGCATTTAAATTTTTTAAATATAACTTCCATTTTACTATTAAATATAAAATTGAATCCTTTAAATATTTCTGAAATTAGCTTAAACAAAATCCTTCCCAAGCAAATGGATTTCTTTATTTCATATTTCTCTACTGATTCACCCAGTATTTTCCTGACTATCATTCCCAGCTTAAGTTAAGATTCCTGCTTGACTTCATATTTCTTGACTCCATATTTGTTACATGGTGGTTATAAAACGATGTGTTCTGTGTGCTATTTGGGCCCATTCCTAACTATTGGACTGCACAGAATTTAATAACCTTTTTCTAAGCAAATGTAACTGCATGGAGGGATGGTTTGTTTATTTGCTTGCATAATCCCAATAGCATGAACATGAGGGAAAAAAGAAATCTGCTAAAGATTGCCAAGAAAAAAGATACTAACCATAATTGGAAATAGTCCATATATTCAAATGAGTGTATTTCCTTGTATTTTTAGGTCATGGTACTGATAAGATAGAAGGCTTAGACGCTTCAAATCTTAGCCGTGTCATTCAGGAGCTCTACTACCCAAGGCAGGTCAGTTGACTTCCCTGAACCTGTTACCTTGCCTGTAAAAGAGGAAGGTATCTAACTCACAAGAATTATCTAGATGAGAATAAAAGAGGGGTCCATAATTAAGTAAGTTTGGAAAGTTGTGCACTGAGCAATTCATTCTACACTAAACACTGTAGAACAGATTGCTGAAAAGAATGCAGAACTTTTCAGAGCCTTTCATAGTCACTGAGGTGCACCTTTTCCATCACAAATATAACTCAATCTTTAGAATTCTACAGAATTCTTTGACCTGGAACTCTTTTATGGTAAGTTTTTCTGAAGACTGGTTGTTTCTCAGAAGAGAGTTTGAAAGGGTGATGGGGAGGATTTTTAGGGGCATCTTTAGTCAACAGAAACCCCTCTATGAGTACTTTGGGGCTTATATGCATAAAGAAAATGTGACAAGAACCGGGGCACACTCTGCAAATTGAGGACACTGTTGTTTCAGTTGCAAAGTGATTCTTGTGGCTTGAGTCGACAAGTGTAGTTCCCTGTGTCCACTGGGAAGAAACCCTCTGAAGGACAAATGATTAATTAGGGATTTTTTTGAATTAAGGATTAAAAATTCCCTTCTAAATGGTTTATATGTATTTATGTATCTTAACATGTATCACATTACAGAGTGGACCAAGCAAGTACCTAAATTTAGATAAGACAAGTACTTACAAGACAAGATGGCAGTCTGATGGCCAGTGGCGTGAGTTTTACAGGTTTTCCATCCCAAATGAACCAAAAGGAAGATTCACAAGCAGGGGAGGGCTGTACCTTGAGTCCGTGATGTCTCGTTTATTTTCAAAATACTGCACTGAACAAGGGCTTTCTCTGTCTCTCTAATTTAACTTTTCAATCAGTTGAAGGCAGAAAGAATTGATGATTAATTTCTCTCCCTTTTGAAAATTCTGTCCTCTGAAAATTCCAACATTTTCAAAGGATCTGATAAATAATACCAAGTTCATTGGCATTTCAAACAGACAAGACACTTATCTATTTTAAACCATTATGAATGTCATATTTCCATTCAGACTTGGGAAGATCACATTTTCAGCTACCAACCAACTATGGAAAAATCTTTCAGGCAACAATAACCTCTTAATTGAAGATTTCTCTTAAAATTATTTTTATAGAATAATGTGGGTGTTATCCTCCTGAAAAACAAAATTACTTTTAATGAAGCAGTTCAAAATCAGGGCAGGGAAAGAGCAAAGAGTTTCCTTGAGGTTCTGGTGACAGTTTACATAAAAAGATGTTTTATTTTCTCTTTGCAGGGTGTACACCATCATTTTGTCTTATTATTCCTGACATTCAGTTCATCAGATTAGCATCTTTGTGGGAAACAAGAAAGCAATTAAGGTTTTTGCTCTTTATTCTTTGCGCGACAGAAATTTTGCTTTTCCCTCAAAACTCCTAATGATGAGGCAGACCTGGTCAAACACCAAATGCACAGATTTTAAAATGCAATAAAGATAGAGCTTTAATAATTTTCAATTACAGTTATTCTGCAATAATGTTAGCAAATCTCATCTAAAAAGTAAATTATTCATTGAATAGGAAATGGAAAAGCCTTGGGATTGTGTGACTCTCCCATTTAAAGTTTCACTAAGATTCTCCTTGATAAGTTTCTTCTTAAAGATTACATATTTTATACTTTGTTTCTATCCCTTTTCTTCATTCAGGATGCTGTTTCTACTTTTTAATATACTTTTCTAACAAAACACGGTAGTTATAGAGTGGCCATTCAGAGGGATCTATTCAGAATAAGGATTCATTCACTTGCTGCCAGAAATACTGATAATGTGATATTTTTTATTTCATTTTAAGAATACATTTTTCATTTTAAGCAAATGAAACTTATAACCAAATAAAAAAAAAAACCTGTCATTGGTTTTCATTAGAAAATGGGCTGGAAAATGTCTTGCATGTTGTCTTTGCATTAGCCCAGCTTGCTTTTCATGTAAATAAATAGATCATTTATTGAAAAGTGCAGAGAGAGAATACAGCAAAATGAGAGAATCCTAGAAATTATTTTAAATCAAAATAAAATATGACACAATGAAAGACGGCAATGCAGACAATTTCTTTAAAAAAGAGAAGCATCACCCTGCTCAGAGAACTGGAAACCAAGTCACTCACTGAAGCCATTTTTTTCCTATCCCTATGTAGTAATTTCTAATATTCGTGCTTAGATGAATGTTGGAGTTCTTATCATCCATCTCCCCGCTCTTCTTTCTCTTGCCATGAATTTGGTTATGTTTGTTCATCTTTCTGCCTTCACATCAAAGGGGGTGTCACAAATTTAACTTTATGATGTGGTGTGGGCAAAATTCCTACAATGGAACTCGTGACCGGAAGAACTCTGCATCCAGAATCCTAGAACACGTTCCAAACTTTCACAGAGGTGTGGGCAGCGTTCTTAAGCTCAGGAACACATGAATCTGAACTTTTCCGATGCTGAATATCACTGGTTTATCTCACAAACCCAAGTCAACATGTTTGAGATAACAACGCTGGAGGAAATTCGAAGGCACATGTCAGATTGAGTGGTTTCACCTGTATATTATTTTAAATGGGTGGGTCTTTTTTGTTCGGTTCAAATCTTGTTTAAAGAAAGCATTTGTTTATCCATTTCAATGGGAAACTACATTAGGGTGAGATTAAGTGAATTATTTTCAGTGTCTCTAGACATTGTTCCAGCTGGAATGAGAAATCCCTTATAACTGCCTCCATCTATTAATTTCACTCATTCCATTTTATAAAGTGCTTTGGGTTCATTACAATGGCAAAGACTTTAATGACAAAATGAAAGAAATGGAATCCACATTTTGCCTTAATCAGCATCCTTCAGCCCTACCTCTCTAGACAAGATATGGATGCTTGAAGTTCACCAGCTTAATTTAATTTACATACTTAATATATATTTAAGTATGTATTAATACATGACTATCGGAGAAAGGATCTTTTCATGAAATTATTCATGAAGAATCTTTGTAACATTAACTTTTATTTTACAACTCTTTTTGAAAAGCTCTTGACTGATGATATCTAGGTTGATCTCACACAGCCGTTACACACATGATCCTTAGGGTCCAGGAGACACAGGTTCAAATTCTGTCTTGACCAAATTACCAGCAAGCTTTAACTTGCCATCTCTGGATTTTGCCTCCTTTCTCTTAGAAGTGGAGAGATTATAATATTAGCTATCTGGAGGGTTATTGAGAGGATTAAAGAAGAAAAATACATCTGAAATCCTCACCAGTACCCAGCAGAGAGCAACCACTTAATGAACACGAGCTAATGAACAGTGAATTGTTATAGTGAATGACCAGAAGTAATAGGCATCTTTCGCAATCTTGTCAAAGTTTACCTGGGCCAGTTGAAATAACCACCTGATTTAAATTAAGTCTCCTTCAAATCCAGACCTGTAGATTTGATTCCATCATTCTCTGTGTGATTTGCAAAGGCCTTGTTCTTCACTGCTTTCTCTCTCCCTATGCCTAGGGAAATATTGGCACAAATTTCTCTGATATGACAAGATTATTGTGAATAGCGATAAAAATGCTTATCAAAAATATGAAAATAAGGCGCACCACCTAAAAGACTGGCCAATACCAACCCTAAAGGAAGCTATATCTTGAACAAAACTTGCATTGTGATTTAAAACCTGCACTATGGGGCACCTGGTGGCTCAGTGGGTTAAGCCTCTGCCTTCAGCTCAGGTCATGATCTAGGGTCCTGGGATCGAACCCCATTAGGCTCTCTGCTCAGTGGGGAGCCTGCTTCCCTCTCTCTCTCTGCCTGCCTCTCTGCCTACTTGTGATCTCTGTCTGTCAAATAAATAAATAAAATCTTTTAAAAAATAAAATAAAACCTCCACTAAAAAATTGACAGCATGGAGGTTCCTCAAAATGTTGAAAATAGAACTACCCTATGACCTAGCAATTGCACTACTGGGTATTTACCCTAAAGATACAAACATAGTGATCCAAAGGGGCACGTGCACCCGAATGTTTATAGCAGCAATGTCTATAATAGCCAAACTATGGAAAGAACCTAGATGTCCATCAACAGATGAATGGATAAAGAAGATGTGGTATATATACACAATGGAATACTATGCAGCTATCAAAAGAAATGCAATCTTGTCATTTGCGACAATGTGGATGGAACTAGAGGGTATCATGCTTAGCGAAATAAGTCAATCAGAGAAAGACAGCTATCATATGATCTCCCTGATATGAGGAAGTGGAGATGCAACATGGGGGCTTAAGTGGGTAGGAGAAGAATAAATGAAACAAGATGGGATTGGGAGGGAGACAAACCATAAGTGACTCTTAATCTCACAAAACAAACTGAGGGTTGCGGGGGGGAGGGGGTTGGGGAGAAGGGGGTGGGATTATGGACATTGGGGAGGGTATGTGCTTTGGTGAGTGCTGTGAAGTGTGTAAACCTGGTGAGTCACAGACCTGTACCCCTGGGGATAAAAATATATGTTTATAAAAAAAAAAAAAAAGAAGGGAATCTTTCTGCCCTTCAACGGACAAATGGATAAGGAAGATGTGGTCCATATACACTATGGAGTATTATGCCTCCATCAGAAAGGATGAATATCCAACTTTTGTAGCAACATGGATGGGACTGGAAAAGATTATGCTGAGTGAAATAAGTCAAGCAGAGAGAGTCAATTATCATATGGTTTCACTTACTTGTGGAGCATAACAAATATCATGGAGGACATGGGGAGTTGGAGAGGAGAAGGGAGTTGGGGGAAATTGGAAGGGGAGGTGACCGATGAGAGACTACGGACTCTGAAAAACAATCTGAGGGGAATGAAGTGGTGGAGGGGTGGGAGGTTGGGGTACCAGGTGGTGGGTATTATAGAGGGCACAGATTGCATGGAGCACTGGGTGTGGTGCAAAAATAATGAATACTGTTATGCTGAAAATAAATAAATTTAATTAAAAAAACATTGAAAATACTAAGTTAGAATAAATATATTTTTCAACAGAAAAATAGAATAAAACCTCCATTAAAATAATTCATATCTTTATATATAATGATCCTTTGAACTCCACATTATGCTTGAATCACTATGGAATATGTTTTATCACAAAAATTCAGTGCTCTTTATCTTTACTTGGTCTATGTCAAAGATGTTTCCTTAATACTCTCTTCCCAATGTCCTGATTTCTCAACGTTTCTCCTTTTCCCTGAACTCACCATTGGGTCCAGAGATATGAACGAGCACGGACTAAACAGAGTCAGCAAGAATCACAAAAATATAAGCACTGTTTGTGAAACTCTGTGACCTCTACCCACTTTAGCTCAAATGACTCTCTTCACAAATACGGTAAATAGAAAAGTTACTAAAAATGCCTTTGATTCATGTGTTTTGATGCCCATTTGCATAAACAATTTATGTGTGACTTCTTCCTTTTTAATTTTTATGTATATTTTACTCTATTTACAAAGAAGTTTTGTTGGAGGAAAAAAAAAAACTGCCTGATATTTTCTCCATGAGGCCAAAAGGAAGATTAGCTAAGAATACAGCAACTGGATGTCTCATCAGCTCCTCCTGAGAGCCTATTAAGGGAAGAAGCATAGGGTAATGCACTTGTAATGCTCAACAAAATGTAAAGTAAGGTTCAGTTTTAAATATTCTTATTATGAACACATGCAAGCAGACTGGCACACACCAGAGATTTGGCGCATGCGGTCTACAGGCTACTCAAGGTGCAATCTCCCTTCCCACATGCCCCTCGGGTGGGCATAACAACAGAGATGAATGAACGGGCCCCTCCAGTTTGATCCGCTTGTTAATTCCAGCCTCATCAGGGAGCCCCGTTGTCTTAGTCAGCTCAGGCTGTTGTAACAAAATGCCACACACCGAGTGGTTTAAACAACACAGTGATTTCTTACAGTTCTGGAATCTGTAAGTCCAAGACCAAGATACTGGTAGATTCAGATCCTGGGAAAGATCCTCTCTCCCAGCTCGCAAATGACTGCCTTCCTACCACACACTCACAAGGCAAAGAAAGAAAGCTCTGGACCCTAAAGACAGGAATCCCATCACAGGGACACCATCTGCACAACCTCACCTAAACATAATTCCCCTCCAAAGGCTTCACCTGCAAATACCAGCACACTGGGGGTTCAAACGTCAACAAATGAGTTCCAGGGAATACAATCATTCAGCCCATAACACCTGTTTCAGTGTGTCAGTGTACCATATCTGACTTTCAGAATCCTCACAGGGGATCAACTTGTACACGTCACTTTTTATTTACGAATGTGCTAGATCGGATCCCTCAAGGCCAGCTCTCCCTTCATTATCCGAATCGCTGGAGGAGAATGCAAATATAGATGTGTTCAGATAAATAGGGAGTGAGATTTGATTAGCTACATTTTCAAAAGCCACCCAACTTTGCCTCAGTCTATACGTGGATTTTATATAATTATAAATTTGCTTTGTGTGCAGTTACATGAATATAACCTGGCCCTATTATCTACTCTGGCTTTTAAGAACTATGTGCATGATCAAAATATCAACAGCTTAATAACATGAAAAAATGGATTTCAGGAAAACAAGAAAACAAGAGCTTTATGTCATAGCATTGCCACAGCTAATTAATGCTTTCGTGGCTTTCGGATTTCTATTTCATCAGTAATCATGGTGTGGTAAACCTTCATAATTAAAATAACTATACCATATGCTCTTAGATGTGTCCATTTTGTCTAAAAGGAGACATATATGTCCTTTCATACGCTTTATTCTCAGCCATCTGTGAAAACTACTCCTGGGGCAAACACAGATCAGCAGTTCCTCAATTTGATGTTACAAAGCATTAAAATACTTGGAATCCCACATCCGGCTATGTTCAATTGCTGTTACTTCCTGTTCACTGAAGGCACTCCGTATTCCAGAGCAGGGGCATGAGAATGTCCACATCTATCATGAGAAAGGAGCTTTAGTGACTTCATTAGAGTTTTCACGAGATTAAAAAGAACCCAAGTCCCCTATCATAGTAGGTGCCCTTATATTGAAGGTCTGTCTTTTGAAAGAATATATAACTGGATTTATCTATCTATTTATTTATTTATTTACTAGGATTTTTTTAAACCACTGTATGCATCACACCATCCAGTGGCAAAATTTATTCATGTCTATTAACTGCGATTATGAAAATATTTGGATTTATTTCTGCCATTTTATTTTATAAATAGTAACCTATTTGTCATGCTTTCCTTTTGCCTTTCTCATGCTCCTCCCCAGGCCCCTCCCCCCCCCAAAAAATCTTAAACTTAAGGGGCACCTGGGTGGCTCAGTGGGTTAAAGCCTCTGCTTTCGGCTCAGGTCATGATCTCGGGGTCCTGGGATCGAGCCCTGCATCGGGCTCTCTGCTCAGCAGGGAGGCTGCTTCTTCCTCTCTCTCTCTGCCTGCCTCTCTCCCTACTTATGATCTCTGTCAAATAAATAAATAAAATCTTTAAAAAAATATATCTTAAACTTAAATTTTTACTGCACTTTCTTAACAGCATATAGAATCATTTTAGATGTACCCAAGAGCACTTGAACTCTGGTCAGTCATGTTGTCTGATAGAATAGTGCAATTCTGCTTGGTTTTTCACCCTCTACTATATTAGTCTTTTCTCCTCCAATCCATACCCTTTCAGGCCGACTCACACAATTTCCAATATCTTGGACCACCCGTGTTTCTTCCATCCCACCCTTTGCCTCCTGGCTTCCTAATGCCCACCCTCCTTAAAGATTTTATTTATTTATTTGACAGACAAGATCACAAGCAGGCAGAGAGGCAGGCAGAGAGAGAGAGAGGAGGAAGCTGGCTCCCCGCCAAGCAGGGAGCCCAATTCAGTGCTCAATCCCAGGACCCTGGGACCCTGACCTGAGCCGAAGGCGGAGGCTTTAACCCACTGAGCCACCCAGATGCCCCCTCTTATGATGATTTTAGCAAGCTTCTATGAGAGGAGATGCCCCTAATGGTAGACGAGCCTGCTGCCTAACAGTGAGCTGATAGTTATTTCTCTCCTCATGTTGCAGATTTTTATTGTCTTCTCACACATGCTACTACTTAAGCGATTTCTACTCTTCGTGGAATGCTTGCTCCGTTGGAAGAAATCTATCTTTTTTCTCCTGTTGTGTTTAAGGTTTTTACGTTATCTTTGGTGTTCTACAGCTTATTTACAATCTTTCTAGAAGATCATTTTGTTATTTACCTCACTTAGGATTCAATATAACTCTTCGATCTGAAGATTTGTATCTTTATCAGTACTTACAATTAGCAACTATAATATAGTATTTCTCCTATTCACTATAACCTTTCTTTCCAGAAAATCCAGTAAATTTCTTGGATCTTCTTATTTCATCTTGCATATCTTTTAATGTGACTTCTTTATTTTCTAATTTTTTATCCTTCAGGATAGTGATTGGAATTATTAAGAAATAATAGATCTCTATCTAATCTGCTAGTTGACTTATTCACTGAGGTTTAATTTATGACCATATTTTTTATATGGTCATACTCCTGATTTTGAAATCAAAATTGCCTGTTCTTGCATTGATTCTCTTCCTCCTCATGCACGAAGACTTTAATCAATTTAAACCTACCTAAATAATACCGTTTTATAACCCCAAGGTCATTTTAGCATCAATCCCTCTGTTTGTAGAGTCAGTTGATTCGCTAATAATGGATCATTCCCCCGTGTGATTTTTAATGTTTTTGTGAATACATTCTTTAGCTGAGATTATTTTTCTGGAGAAGTTCATGTACCACGAGTTATGGAAACAACTCCATGGTACTCCTTATTTGGCTTGAAAAGTGGTCTAAGCTGTGTATTAATCTCCCACATCAGTGTAAAGGGTATACTCTCATGTCTTAAACCATCCTGGACATGACTTCTTCTGTTTATAAGTCCTTGATTCTTGGATATTTCCTTTTCTTTCTTTTTAACTCAGCTATTAATTGTTTTTAAAAATTTCTTTTATCATTTATTCCGCCTAGCCTATTCATGTGTTCTCATGTGCAGTTAGGAAATACCTTCATTAACTCTGGTCCATGTATTAGAAATGCTAGAAGTTTCCCCCCACCTCCTGCCACACACACACACACACACACACACACACACACATATCATTATATAAAGGTCCAAGATCAATATAGCACACTATTCTTGGTGAAAAAAATCATCATTTATCCAAGGGGTTAAACCAAGGGACATTACTTTGATCAAATAAGAGCAGAGTCCTTCAGGAAAACCAGAATCATTGTGAGGAAATGGCTTCAGGGGAGTCTTACATTTCATCAAAGAATGGCTTCTTCTTAGAAGTTTGTGAACTTCTTATGTCCAGGGAGAGGTATCCTGGCACACCAAAGAGCTTTTTCTCTCAACCATCCAAATAGGAGTCATCTCTTGCAGTGCCTGATAAGCTCACAAAAATGTCTCCTTTCTCTGAGAACTGCTTTTCACCACCTCTTTCCCTACTCTACAAGAATGGGTCCTCAACAGCCATATCTTACTGACCCAAAAATGGGCCAATCTGATTGCCTCTTCAGAGAACTTATAATTGAGACTGAGAGAGCTATATTAGTCTTTTTGTGTGACTGAACCTAAAATAACTAAATCTGGGAGGTGTAAGGTGGCCATATTTTATACCATGGACATAAAAAGGAATATATTTGTTTAGCAAGAGAAAGAAGAATGAAAAACAGAGAATTCTGACATTTTTTTCTATTTCTGATTCTCCTTTTCTTCTAAGGATCAGCTGTATTCCACACTTGATTTCCATGATACACCCCTGTAGTCCTCTAATAAATCACCTGTCTTCACTTAAGTTAGATCAAATAGGCTGCTGCATCTTCAAACCAGAAGAGTCCAAAGACATTCTTCCTGGGCACACAAGAGCTTGTGGCAGATAGCAAGAGAAACACCCTAAGCTCTAGGACTTGCAGCCTTGGCAAAGTACCAAATAATAGCTGCATCTGGAAAATCAACCATGGAAAAGACAGTGCTAGCCTTTGAGAACCTTACAGAGTAGGAAAATGGAGAGGAAGACACAGAGACATATAATAGCATTACAGGATGATTGTCCAGCACAAGGTTTTCTGGGTAATTCCACAATTTCCACACCACCAGACAGACTGGGTTGGGTGCCTCTCCCACAGCACCATATAGCTCTCACTAGCATTACTGCACCAGACACAGTTAGAGATACCAAGTCACTGGTCCATCTCCTTCATAAACTCTGAGCCCCTTGAAAACAGAAAGGATGCTTTTCACTATAGTATCTCTAATGACTTGCAAAGTTTCTGATAGGAACTATCAGATATCCTATCAGTTAGTTGTTGCTCAGTACATAGCTGCTGAGTGAATGACTACATGAAAAGACAAATATAGGGATCTGTCTAGAAATAGAGGGGAAGAAAGAATAAGTTATTACTTCCATTTAGAGAGGCCTTGGCAGACCTCTCAAAGACAGTATAAGATAAGAACACTGATTTTAGAGCCAGAGATCCCTGAGTTCAAGGGCTGGATCCAACATGCATTAGCTGTGTGATGTTTTCTTTGCCTGTAATATGGGGATGTTCTTGATAAATGTCTTATAGAACTCTTGTGGAAATTAAGTGTGGGAAAGAACCCAAGAGGACACACATAGTCCTACTAGTTAGAGTCTGGATTTCAGGGAAAGAGAAGAGGAATGGAAACTCTAGGGCATAGAAGATCAAGCTCTTCTCCTGTTTGTCAACTCATTACCATTTATAAATGGACTGGGAGGAATGGGAATCCAGCTTTAAGTACCTCTGGATCTGCTGTTGGCCCAGTTTAGCAGGGAGAATTCCAGGACTCACTATAACTAGATAAAATCAGGCTCCATGCAGCAAGGACCTCAGAGCAATGACTATAAGAAAAGGGGAAACCTGAGAATGGTGATGAATCTAGTCTAGGTGAATGATGAAAAGGTCAATCAATCAGCAGAACTAATTATTTTGGTGATACAAGAGGACTTGCGTTAATAAGGAATGTTTAGTAGAGGGACCTCTTCTGGGTTTCAATAGCAGGCATCTCAGTAAGTGACTCTCTGACAAGTCTGTTTGATAGAAGGGTGGCTCCAGGTGATCCAGCATAAAGTAGCGGCAAGAGTGTGAAGACAAGATCTCACACCAAAGAGGAAGAGGCTGGAAAACTCTAGATCGTGTGTCATCAACGGGAAATAATGCTCTGAAGAGACAAAAATTGGTTCTAATGGGTTTTTAAATCTTAGATATCCTACTGATTTGTGGCCCTCCAAAGGACCACAGAATATAAGCAGATATACAGTATATCTGGAGTTTTAAAATATGATAGCGGGGGAGGAGTAGCGATCAGGAAAAACATAGGTAAACTATGCCAGGCTTGATGTTGGCTTAGCCTATCCGTAGCATGTATGTTAGATCGATAAACTTAGCCTTTCACATTAATCACTCAAAAGGTTACTTCCCTCTTGTCCCTATGCCTGCAATTCACCAGGCTGCCACTAGGGCGCCTTGCTCCTATTAAAGCCACGTAGCGTGAAGAGTCAGGCATCCTGTGTGTATGATTAACAGAATGAAGGATTAGCATGCTTTTTTTTTTTTTAATTCTTTATGTATATATACACTTTTTTAAATGAAAAAGAGCTCTTAATTAAAACAGTCTAACATAACCAGTGTTAGTAAACATTAAAGTTTAAAAAACAAGAGGAAAACACATTTAAATCTAAAATGGTACCTCTGACTGATTTTAGACGAGTGTTAATTACCGTATAAATTAAATTTAAGGATAAATATAATTGTTTCTAATATATATTTTAAAGGCTTTAAATTACATAGTGTGGTATGAAACTATGAATGAAACTGATGATCCAGGAAGATGTACCTAAGTTTATCCCTCCCGTGTCACCTAACACATTGCTGGATGCCTTCCATGTAAGAGGCATAAATTCAAATGCTTCCTAGTTGAAAAATGCCACTACTCTGGATTATACCTTCTTTGCAATTTATAAGAGAAAGTCACCTCTCAGAGGGCAGTACATGGAATCCTCCTACTCTCCACCCTCCACTTCCTGTTAGTTCCTACGCAAACTTCTCTTCTTTTTATAATCTCTTCTATAGATTATCAAAAATGAATTTTAAAAGAATTAAAATGTCAATTAACACACCCATACACACACAATTCAAATCTGTAAGACTGAAGAACTTTCGGAAGGAGAGCTGAGAATAAGCCAGTGGAGTAAGGGACAGCTCCTCACTGCTTACTAAATTCAAGCCAAACCTCTTCCACTGGCTCTTAAACTCATTTCCAACTTTCTTCCCAAGGTTCCTGTCAACCAAATCCCTGCATGAAATCTGTACTTCCGCCAAATGGAAACTATTCCCAGTTTATAACACATAAGCTCCTTTCCCTGTCATGTCTGTTCTTGGAGTTTCCCTCCTTTTAATACATTTGCACCTCGGTCCTCACTCACAGCTGCATTTCTACACTCCTAAGCCCAATGGTTCAAGGCTTGTTCAGATGCTACCTGCTCCATGAAGGCTCTCTTGGGCTCTGCCATCAGACGAACTCTCTCTCTTGCCTTTGAATCTAATGAATCTTTACTTTAGGTCTTTCTTAGATCTGATATCATTTCAAATAGCCTCCATTTTATGGGTGGTTTTCATGTGTCTATGCTCTATCTCCCCTATCCCACCCCACCCATGATAGAGTTTAAGTTTTTTGGTAGCAGATCTGTGCTTTATCCAACATCCTTCCACACAACCCTCAAGACAATACATTGCACGTAATGGGTGTCCAACACTTGCAGGAGCGGCTCTGTCTCCAGCGAGGGCTGTGTAAGTGAGTTGTGGATGTCATTCAGATTAGAAGGAGTATTTGCAATTCAATGTGAGCTCTTCAGAAAATAGCTCTTATTAGGCAAGGATTTTTGTGAATCATTAACAGGCGACAGCGGTACTAGGGATTAATTTTAATAATATTTCTGTTATAAAATTCAAAGGCGATCTTAACTAAAACATGTATATCCCAGACAAGTGCACCTGTTGATAATCACAGTGACCACAGCTGAATTTTAAGACTCCTCCTTGGGTTGGAAAGAT
Source organism: Mustela nigripes (assembly GCF_022355385.1). NCBI lineage: Eukaryota > Metazoa > Chordata > Mammalia > Carnivora > Mustelidae > Mustela > Mustela nigripes. The sequence continues at coordinate 37,560,337 of NC_081558.1, read as the reverse complement.
ATGAAAAGCTTTGCCACTCCAAGTGTGACTCAGAGACCATCAATGCTATTCAACCTGGGAGCATGTTAGAAATGTGGAATCTTAAGGTTCTCTCCAGACGTACTGAATCAGAGCCATATTTCAGCACATACACACAGTAGAAGTTTAGAAGGGCTAGTTTTAGTGGACACTTTTTAAATTTTTAATGTCCATTTATTTCCATTGATTTGGACACATTTATGTTCAACTCTATTATACCTATATATGTGTTAAAGAGCACATCCTAAAAGCTCGTTTTATGTGTTTCCCAAACATAAAGTCAGAAAGTTAACTGCATAGACTAGAAACACAAAATGAAAAGGAATTAAAATATCACATCAAATCACTGTTTCTTCTATATTTGCCTTCGGATTTCCAGAAAGCAGCACAGGGAAACTAAGGAATAGGGAGCATCAACTACAGAGTCATTTCCCAAATGTCTCTTCTCACTAGAGAGAGGAAAAACACTAAATATCAACATGACAGGGTTGGAAGTGAGGAGGCAGTCTCCCAGGTGGGGCTCATGAAATCCAAATTGTCTGATTCAAGTCTTCAAGCGGAAGAGGAGCTTCATCTAACCTCCAAGGAGAGACCCATAAGACCCCTGAGAAGAGTAGAAATATGGTCTCCCTGCCATGCTGACACCCTTAATTATGGCTTTTGAGCTTTTGATGTTCTGACACATAAATAGCTAAAAATTTGCTTTTTCATTTTGTGCACTTGCAAGTTGGAAATGTCATCAAGTTTCATCAAGATTGAAATGGGGTCCAATTTGCTAAAAATGCCTCATGCATAAGGAAGTTTTGTGCTCTCTTCCACATGGGAGTCAGCCTGCACAATGCATTATGCACCTCGTGCTGGAAGGATCTCGACATGCCACTCAAATCCTGAAATGGAGGGAGCAGTCACGCTTCAGGGTCTTTGCACTTTCGGGGGGAGGGACCCCCCCAGCCCTCAAATATTCAATTCCCAAATAAAGTGGCTCTGGGTACTCACTACAAAAGGACGAATGTACCAACTATGCCCATAGCTTCTCCTTGCTCATTATTTCTGAGGCGCAGACCTTTATTCTGTCATAGCGCACCCCCAAACAAAGAAAGACAGGCTAATGGCACAAAATAATTGCGACTTCTTTGTCCCTTTTGCCTGTAATAAAGTATGAAATCAACAACTTTTCTCCTTAACAGTAGGAGAACTAAGTGAATTAGTCAAGGAAAAGATTACCTTCTTCTAATTTCACTTTATCTTTATAATGGGGATTCTATTTCCCTTGATCCTGTCCAGAATCTCTCCCTACATAAGATTCTGCACTCAATAACAAATTTTTAAAAGGGCTTGAGTTATTTTCTGGGTGCACACATTTTTATTTCTTTCTCCAATGTTGATTTTTCCCCCTACTCCTTTTTGCCCACATCCATACGCCATCACTATTTTAAAAAGTCATAGTGGGGTTCAAGGCTACCAACAACCTACATCAGGGGTCTTTGCTGCCCAGCAATTCACATTGAGGAGAACAGGATCATGAAGTCGTCAGAGGATGTCCCGCTGGGGCCCCACATCTGAAAAACCAGAGGCTGGAAAGCAATGAGTTTCAAGCAGGCTTTCCAACCCATCCATATCAAGAAAGGCACCCAAGGCCTTGGCCTATAGCTTGAATGCACTACCACAAAGTAAAGTTTCTTTGAGATCTCTTGTTGTAGCCAAATCTCATACTAACTCTACATTTTGTTCCTTAATCTATCTGTTTGTTTTAAAGATTTAAAACATATTTTTAAGCTCCTTGTCCTACATTCTAACTGGCATCTTTTGAAGTTTTCCCATGCTTTCAAGCACGTGTCGACCAAGCTCTTCTTACCTTGGGGTTGCTCAAACACTTTTTGCATTGAAAATGAAGGGTCCAGGTGATTATAAGGATTTCAAGCTTCTGATTTTACCCAGTGCTTTTACTTCTATCAGCATCATCAAAATATTAATTGCCAACATTAATTGAATATCTACTGTATGTAAGACATTCTCTAAGCCTTCATTCATCATCTCACTTAATCATTAAAACACCCCTGTAAGCAGGAATGGTGAGCCCCACTGTACAGTGGTGGAAACTGAGGCCTAGAAAAGTTAAATTAAAGTTAAACTACTCAGTATCACAAACAGGAAAAATAGATTTGGGCTGATTCCTACAGTGTACTGCCCATTCATATTGGTTTGTCACACAATCCATTAAGGACTTTATCCGATGCCACATTCAAATGAGGAAACTGAGCCACCCAGCTCAACATGACACAGTTAATACTGAGCAGAACAATCCAACATCTTCTGACTCTCAGGCTGTTGGGTTTTCTGTTCTACCTCAGACACACAGATCATTTGCAGCTCTACATTTTCTAGAAATCCATGATATTAAAAAAAGCTTAAATGAATCAAAAGAACACGATGAAACTTGGAGCCTTTATTTTCATGCAAATAGTCTCAGAATGAAGGTCAAGACATAAAGATTCAATGACCTTAATTGTAAAAGAATTAGAAATTCCATTAGTAACTATCACAATTTAATAATGTTCATTTTTTTTCCAAGAATGGATAATAGTTACAGGAAATTACAGCAACCTCTTAATTTCTAAGACTATTTTTTTCAAGTGCATTTTCCTGGAGATTAGATGCCTTTTCGGCTCCTAATAACAAAGAAGTTGAGTAAGAATTTTGCCATTGAGAAGTTTTCTACCTTCCAAACTGTCTAAAACAAGAGTGGGCTATCTTGTGCTATACTAAGTTTCCTGTCCTCAGGGGAATTCAAGTAGAACTAGATGACAACTTGTCAAGGACACAACAAAATAGATTCACAACCTTTTAGGGTGGGACACGTTTGAAAATGGCATAAAGGCAATGGACATTTTCCCCATAAAAATGAATATATAAGCAAAGTTTTACATATACTGGGGTAAGAAGCTTTGCTCTGCCTTGTCTGTATGGCAGGAAATCATTTGGCTTGGTATACCTCCTATGCATCGAGGTGTGGACAACAACATGTAAACGGGGAAGTTTTTCCATGAGCTTTATCTCATCTCCCTTCTTCAACCAGGTTTCCTAATACAAAAGGAAATAAGTAGTTGCAAGCTGGCATATTTTGTGTAGTCTATGTGGTGATGTACTTAGCTTTTTTTTTTTTTTCAACTTATGAAATCAAGAGATCTCACATAAAAAATTCAGATTTCTGACTTGCGATGGGAAAAACACAAGAGGCTTGCATAACAGTGGGCCTGCATTTCAGCAGGACACCAATTTGCAGAAGCTGACTGGAGACCTCAGACCATGCCTTTGGACAGGGTGATACTACATGACCACAGCTGCTCACAATTGCGTGCCTCAGCCTGCTCTAACTCACCGATGCTTCCGACTTCACTATGCACTTGAGTTTGCAATACATGAAAAAGAAGAATGATTTTTGGTCAAAAACTTTCAGACTGACTCTCCAAAGGGCTGGTATGGTTCTGTTTATCAGTAGTCCCTCTCAATAGAGAGATGCACTATACATAAGAAAGAGGGAAAGGTGAGCTTAGGGCCAAATCAAACATAGAGCCAAGAATCTTATGCCTTTTGCAATCAGAGCCTAATAAACAACCAAATATATTCATTAATTTTCACTCCATATGCCCATTTTCTTCTGTTGAAATACAAAGACTCAGCAGGCATACATTCAGAAGATCAAGGACAAGATGCAGTCTTCTGAACTGGGAAATGACATTTTAAGTGCACTGACTATGAACTTGAACCTGGCTCAATTAATACCAGAATCGAGAAGGATTTCTCAATTTTGCCTATCCTTTGCCCAATTCATTATGTAGAAGAAAAGTCCCAGCATCATGGTCAAGGAGGGAAGAAGGATCTGGGAAAGAGGAGGGACCTGAATGGAGATGCTCCTTCTGTGATCTTTCCACTCAACCACAAACCGGAACTCCCAGAAAAAGTCCAGGAGTGCCTAAAAAACAACTACAGGTGCCCTCGAATTTCATAGAGCTCACCCTCCAGTACCTAGGTTTTAAAACTAAGGCATAGCATTCAAGTGTTCTTACAGCAACTGATGAACAGACATTTCCAGCTGTGTCCCGAAGGCTTTGTTACAATTCCTCTGGATAGTAAGGTAAGGCCATTGATTTGAACGTTGTATTGGTTCTTACCTCATTGTCACTAAGAACAGAAAAGAGGACAAAAGGATGAGACACTGATCCTAGTAATAAAAATTGTAGATCTCATAGACTTAATTCAAATAAGCCAAAGGTAGAATCCCTAAACAATCCAAAAATGGCAAGCATTTCCCCTCAGTTGAAGGTTCACTGGACTTGAGTTGTATGTGAACAATGAAAGGAAAAGATTTCATTATAGAACATACAGGAGGGGCGCCTGGGTGGCTCAGTGGGTTAAGCCGCTGCCTTCGGCTCAGGTCATGATCTCAGAGTCCTGGGATCGAGTCCCACATCGGGCTCTCTGCTCAGCAGGGAGCCTGCTTCCTCCTCTCTCTCTGCCTGCCTCTCTGCCTAACTTGTGATCTCTCTCTCTGTCAAATAAATAAATAAATAAATCTTTAAAAAAAAAACATACAGGAAATGCTAAAAATATATTAGAGAGACCAATGGATGCAGCTGAGGAATTGATCATTTATTTCTAATATTCTAGTACTAGAACACTGTCACGTCTTCTTGTATTTTAAACCTCATCACTTGTAAGCAATATTCAACTTTCCCACATTTTACAATTTGAGTGTGATTACAAGAAGGCATTATGGATGACATCAGGGAACTATAATTTTAGTTTTGTTATTAATTGATTTTTCAGCTTTATTCAAGCCACGTAACCTGTTCTGGTCTGTTTCCTCACCTGTCAAATTAGGAATTCTATCGCCCCAGGGAGAACAGAAGGACAAAATGTAACTGGATATAATAATGTTTGGACAAGGTAAAATACTCTGCAGATGGAAGGTATGACTAAACATTGGGGCGGGCAACTGTAGAGATCATGTGATCATCTCCCATAAAAACGGAACTCCTAAACAAGGAAGTTGCATTTCTTCTTAACAATGTTAAAAAAGGACATGCTTCTTTTCTCTCACTTTCTAATAGTCTTTTATGATTTTTCATTAAAGAACACCCCTAGTATTTTCTCAGGTAAAATAATCAATACACCATCTAGAAAATAAGTGATCAAAATACTGGAATATTCCTTTATGGCTTCTATGCTGCCATTTGTTATTTTAACATTTATAGCTTTAAATAGTAGCCCCATCTTATTTATAACAACACTGGATAGCGCTACTCATTTATCTATTTAAGAAAGGCAATTTGGAGGAGGGGTAGCTCTGGTGATGGCAATTTGTCATTAACAGCAGTTCTAATTAAATAGCCTCATCTACACATGACTGCACCATCTTGTGCATTTTCCCCAAGACTAAATATCTTCTAAACCATAATAATCCACCAGATCAAAAATTCAGCTGCTTATGAAAGTGAGAAAATAGTGATTTACATGTTACACTTTAAAAGCTTCATCAAAGCTGTAATAATTTTGTTGGATAAACAATATGATTCTTGAGATTAATAAGAATTTCTAAATATGAACAATATGTACCCTGAGGAGAATATAATCTAACAAGGAACTGATAAATTATGTTGGGCAAATAATCTGCATACTAAAATGTGTGTAATGGAGACAGAAAATTAAATATTGAAATGTGTAAATAATACACAGTTTGGTGCATTGTTCCCCACCCCCCTTAGCTGGGTTAAAGCCCAGCTTCAAAATCATAGATGTCCCAGTGCATGTTCTGGTCATTCACACAAGAAAAAGAATCAATGGAACAGAGGTGTGTCTCAGATGCAGGTTCACACTGGGCAGGAAATCGCTAAGTTTTTGATGAGCTACAATTGAAGTAAATACTTGGGAAAGATTAGGGGGAATAGTCATGGAATTTTTTTTCATGAAATTTCTTCCAAAAATTACATTTAGGGATTTTTTTTTTCCCCAAGTAGTAACCATCTTTGAAAACTGGATAAAATGTTGCCGGTTCAAAAGACTGGGATGATATGGAATGCAGTGGAAATGCCACCGAGATGAAATTCATCTCGGTGAATTTATATAGGACCTGGATTCTCTAGCTGAACCCTTGCTGAAAGTTTCTTCAAAAGGCCATCTCACCACCCATTCCTGGTAGATCTCTCGGGAAGCCTTCACCAGGGTCAAACATGTGGGTGGCAAAACCTATCAGGCACTATTTCTGGGAAAAGAGAAGCTGAACATCTTCCCAGTTCTGCACAGGGGGCTATGCAAATACAGAGAGGTTCCATAATATGGGGCAGCAAAATCTTCCTCAAAGAGTGGTTTGTAAAGGAGCAATAAATGTTAGCCAGACAAAGATCACGTAAGTGCCCTCCAAACAGAGGGAACAACATAAGCAAGAATGTATAGGGATGAGACATTTTTACCAAAACATGAGTAGGAGGTGGAAAATTTTTAGAAACAAGACTACAGGAGAAATCAGGGCCAAATTTTTCACATTTGCCATGCTAAGAATTTCAGATTTTTAACCAGAAGGCAATAAAGAACAAGCCGGACAAAGATATGAGTAATACTGTCCACACACATAATTAACAAAGGATTGGTATCCTGAATATATAAAGAACACTTACAAATCCATAAGAAGACAATCCAAGGGTGCCTGGGTGGCTCAGTTGGTTAAACATCTGCCTTCGGGTCAAGTCATGATCCTAGTGGTCTGGGGATTGAACCCTGCATCAGGCTCCCTGCTCAAAGTAGAGTCTGCTTCTCCCTCTACCTTTACCCCACTTGTGCTCTCTCTGGCTCTCTCTTTCAAATAAATAAATAAATATCTTTTTTAAAAAATATGACAATAAAAATAAATTAAATAAAGAGAAATAAAAAATAAAGACAATCCAGTTGAGAACTGGACAAATAATATAGACAGGTAGTTTCCAGAACACAAAGCCTAAATGACCACAAAATCATCTAAAAAGATGATTAGTTGTGGTAGGAATTAGAAAAGTAGAGAGTTAGAAAAGTGGTACCCAATGAAGTACCATTTTTTTAACCCATCCGATGTAAAAATCTGAGAATACCAAGTACAATAAACATATGGAACAACCAGAACTGTCATACATTGTTAAGAGTGACATGGTTCAATCAGAGAGAAATTTGGCAATCATCAATAAAAATACAGGATACCAACACTCTCTGACTAAACAATCCTTCTCTTTGTAATATACCTTAGAAATAAGTCTCGCATGTATCTATAAACATACATGTGTAAGAAACTTTATAGGAGTGTTATTTATATTTTTTTCAAATATTTGAAATATATTTCAAAAATATCTATTTCAAATATTTATACTTGAAAAAGTATAAATAAACTCAATGTCTATCAAAAGGATGTAACTCCAAGCATGGCATATTCAGAGTGAAATATTAAATTGCATGTAAAATGAACTAGGGCCACACATATCAAAGATCAGTCTCCTACATACAATTTGAGCAAAGAAAAAGAGTAAGAGCTGCAGAAATATATAAACCTTACCATGTGAGTCGTATGCCAGTTTAACACATGGCACATAATAACCTATATTGCCTGGAGACACATAACCACGTAGTGAAATGTAAAGAAAGCCCCGGGAGTTGGGAAGGATGATGGACACACTTAAGAGAAGGGTACGGGTACGTTAGTGGGTGGTGGCAAAGATCCTGGGACTGTCTGCTTATTATACTGGAAACATTTTCTTCCAAAGCAGGGTCGTAGGGATAGAAGCATGTGTTACAATGTTCTCTGTACATTTGTATATGTTCAGAACACCTCAAAGGAGAATTTTAAAAAGAAAAAAGAGAGAGAACTCACTTGGATAGCTGGAAGGGAAGTGGAAGGGGATGGAGACCAGCAGGAAGGGGAGGCAAGAAACAGTGATAAGCCTCTACCTGTAGAGATAGATGCCTTCAAAGAAATGACACAAACTGCATTCTCCCAGGAGGACTGGACAAGACGTGGACTTCACTTGGACCTGAATCTCAGAACTGACGGCCAGAATCTTATAGCCCAAAATATCCATAAATGGGCAAATACACTGAAAGCTGGAGAGCTCAATACAACGCCATTCTAATTCAAAAGTAATACCAATTTCCTTGCAGGGGGAAAATAAAGCTAATTTAACCTTCCAACCCCAGCTCCATATTTATTGTGTGTTGATAATAACATGGGGGATGTGGTAAGGATTAATAAATTCATTTCTCAAGCTTCGTAGATAAAAATGTACTCCATAAGTATTTTAAGAACTATGAAATGGCTTGTTTATTTCAGTGTCCCATTCGGCCATTCCTTAAACCTTATCTCCCACTTCTGCATTTTGAGATGAATATGGGGTCTTTGAAATGACTGCTCCTAACCTTTGGGGATTATGCATTTTAAGCACTGGTTCACAATGAGTATGTGACCAGATATATGTCACATAAGGGAAAGTCAAAAATATAATCCCTAAGAGGTTAATGACATAAATTGTATTTGAAGTTTCAATTTGCTGCAATAATTCTGAAGACTGTAGAGTAAGTGACTTTGGCCTTAGCACCCAATGTTTGCCAATACAAAGACATCCTGATTGGGGGGGAGGGGTCTGTCAGGAATAAGCTAAGGTTTGGGCTGGAAAGCAGCAAATTAAGTCATCAAAGTCAATGGAAATAGAGACGATTCTCTTTATAAAAATAATTGAAGAAGTTTCTTTGAGTAGTTTTCCTAGAAGCAGGTTTGGTTTATACCAATTGACCCACACTCCCTTGTGTAGCCCCCTTTCAGAAAAAGCACACACTTGAATAAGGCTGACTCTCTTTCAAGGGACAGTAACACTCATGGCCTAGCAACAAAGTCATGAGTGCCATGAGGCTCTCTTGATCTTCGCCTTGTTTTTTCCCTAGTTGAACAAGTAATTCTGGTCATTTTGTGATAATTCCACATATATCCACTTATTCCACAATTACGTACCAAAGGTACGTCTTTCACACCTTTCCTGGACCAGCTGCATTAAAGTCAGTGGTTGGGTAGCATCCCACACTCAAGTTGTGGGTCAGCATTTCCCAACTTGTAGTCTACGATGTTAACAGATCATTGTTTGCCAATCACTGTGTCTTCTTCCAGGAAAATCACAGGTCATACTGATATTGTCAATTCAGGAAAAGTCGCCAACTAGATTAACTCTGGTAATCTAATGTCTCTCAAATTCATCAGGCCATGGACACCTGTCACCATCTCCTAACACACTGGAATCACTTGGAACAGGGTTCAGTAAACACTGTTCTCCATATGCATCCTGTGGCCTCATTACTAGCATGAGAAGCCACATAGACAGTGACCCCTTATTTCATCGAGTGATGTGACGGCAGCTTCTAAGATGGACTCCAATGTTCCACGTCTCCTGGAATTCATGACCTTGCACGATCCCCTCCTTCTGATTATGCATGGGACTTGTGACTCATTTCTAACTAAAAGATGACAGGATGTCACCTCTGGTATTAGTCACAGATGTGACCTCTGTCTTCTCTGCAGACTGTCGCTCTTGCTGGCTCGGATGAAGCAAGCTACCCCATAGGAGAGGCCCACAGGACAAGAAACTGAGAGCTGATTCCTTCCCATAGCCCTCAAGAAATAATCACGTGTGCTTTGAAGTCAACCCTTCCCTAGTACAACCTTCAGATGAGACATTAGCCTTGGCCAACACCTCAACTTCAGCCTGGTGAGGGGCCCTGAAGCAAAGGGTCCCGCTAAGCCATGCCTGGATTCCTTACCCATAGAAACCGTGAGATAATAAATGTGTGTTATATTAAGCCTCTAAGTTTTTGATAATTTGTTTTGCAGCAACACCAGCTAATTAAATTAATTAATTATCTTTTATGCATCAGTGCTGTGCATGGAGATCTATAATGTCATATACTAATAGTACAGCTAATACTTATCCAGCCCTTACCACGTGGAGACACTGAACATTCAAAGCATGTTACTATATATTTTCTCATTTAAGCCTCCCAAGAACCCCTAGGACCTCTCGCTGTGCACATTTTATAAGGTGAGCAAACGGAGGCCAGGAGAAACTGAGTGACTGTCCAGCATCTCATTTCTAGGCATTGGGAAGGCCGGACAATGAACCTCCCTCTTAACCGTGATGCTATAATAACACTAACATATGCAAAATGTGGGCTGTGATGAGCTCCACGAGGAAAAGTCATGGGGTCTTGAAGGAGGCGGTAAGAGAGATTTAACCCAACCAGGCAGTGAAAACACCTGAGTTGAAATTTGAACAATGGGCAGTAAGCGTTTACTAGAGAAAGGCAGGAAGTCCAGGGAGCAAGAAGAGCCAAGACCATGGCCCTGTGGCAGGCAGAAACTGCCCAAGGCAGAGGGAACCAAGAAAGGCAGACACTGGGAGTAGGGCTGAGGCTCCGGGAGAGATTAGATCCGAGGCATAGGACAGCGTATGGTGGTGTGGACCATGTTAAGGAGCTGTGACTTCCCCTTAAAAGCAATGGATGGAATGTCACCGGAGGTATTCCACAGGGCTGAGAGGGAGGAGAACCCTCACAGGAGCATAGCAGCATTGGAGACTACCACCGCAGATTCAAAAAGAGAACAGATTGAAAGATGCACAGAGAGATGTCTGAGCCTATTAGGTCCGTTCAGGCAGGAGACAATGGCAGTGGCCTGGACCAAGGAGGAGGTGGTGGGGAAGAGAAGTGGGCACCACTGGGAGATGTTTCGGAGAGGAAAATCAACAGAGCTTGGATAAGGGGAAATGAGGGAGAGTTCAAAGACGGATGACTCATAGGTTTCAGCCGCGCACAACTTGAATTTTATATAACACACACCAATTGCAGGCTGATGGCTACGTGATTTCCCAAGTCAAAGTCAGCGCTCAGGAAAGTTGGCCCCTGGAGTCAGGTTTGTGGTTTCCCCATATATCACAACATAAAACATAGAAAACGTGCTGCAGAAGGTTAGGGGTTGCAAAACATCCCTCAAAGGCACCTAGGGGCTTTGACTGAGGACTTCAATCACTCATTTAAAAATCAAACAGCTTTGGTTTTAGAAAACAGATTTTTTTTTTTTTTTAATGAATGGGCTAATATAGTGTTGCTCCAGGCATCATTTCAAACACTCTCTGCAGAAATATTTCCAAGTCTCAGTTTGCGTCACCAAACTACAGCACCAAAGGGACCTGCCTGGTCTGCTCCACCACATGAGCTGTGCAGAATTCCGCAAACTTCATTCCTTCCTTCCACAGTGGCCCAGGGCTCCTACGTACCCCCCACCCCAAACCCCACCCTGGCATCCAGTTGACACGACATTCCTGAATGTCACTTGGAGAGGTGCCCAGAGTCTACCATGTAAATATAAAACCAAGTTTCTTTCATTCTGAAGACGGTCATGGCACAGCTCTAGCACAAAGCATGCTATCTTGTTGTCTAATTGTCCCCAGATAACTAAGCCACCTTCCAAGCCAGACAAAAAGATCCACAATCCAAGCCAAGGTAGCATGGTCCTCTAGAGGCTTATGGCTAGTCCAGAGCTTTTCTCCAGCTCCAATCTAGTTTTTGCTGGCCTCGATTTCCTTATCTATACAATGGGTATAATCATAGTTATCCATAAAGTTGTTGTGAGTGGTGAAGGAAGTGATACCCAAATGTTTCACACACTGCCTGGATAGAGTATGTTCTTTATAAATGCTCATGATTATGATTATGCCCTGTCTGGTGATATTCAGAAAAAGAGTGAAGATTTCTCTACCTTCCTCTACATGGAAGGTAGAGAAAAGACAGCCCTTGGCTAAAAGAGCTTCACCTTCCAGGGGAAGAGACTGAGTAAAAATGAAGGCTTGTAAGAGGGGCATCAGCAAAGATACCCTGCCATGTCCTTGACCACTCATGTCCCTTGACCCTCCCAATGTTCTTGCTGTTCTGATCCTAGAGAGAGGCTCCCTGGGGAGCTCTGGCACAAATTTGCAGAAATAAATTTAAGGAACACAGATCTGGTGGAAAACAAAACAAAACAAAACACCAGGTAACACATCTAGAGACCTTTGCCTAAGAACATAAAAAAGCAAATCACTATACTTGTCTGTCTCAGGGCCCCTTCCACAAATGAAAGGAGCCACAGTCTGATTTATACACAAAGGTACACCTGCACTTGGGAGATGATTGGAGGAGATGCTCATGGAACAGACCCCCACAAAGCAATAGCAAGGAATCCGCTGTGTACAAGGCACCTAAGCTCAGAATGCAACCTATGCTGATCCAAGCATCCAACCAGCAAGATCCAAGCTTGGGGGCGAGAAAAATGCTTCCTCTTTGGGTGGGACAATGACTAGCAGTTTTAGAGCTCAACAGGGCAAAGCAGAATACAGTAAACTGAGAAAGGTTGTAGGAGAGATGATCCCATTGCCAGATTGCAGAGCTATGAGAGAACAGTCCGAGGAAAGCATCATACAGGACAGAAAAGGAACACTGGGTAGAGAAAGATGATCAAACGGAAAGTCAAGGTCGTTGTGGGAGAAAAACAAACCAAGCGATGATCCAGAGGAGGGAATCTACAGCGCACATTGGGAGGAAAGTGAAGTACATGAAAAATGAGCATAGAGCTTTGAAGAAGCGTCATCTTTGAAACCATCATCTAACGTCTTCTCGTTTCATTGCTTAATTTCAAAATAGGTATTAGTCGGCACAGGGGAGAACTGAGACCAAAAGAGCTTCATCTCCCAAACAAAGCCAACCTGCAGAGTAGAAACACAGGTCTCGAAGCCAGACCTTCAGTTTCCTACTTTTACGCTTATCTTAGACATTAGCGTCTCTGGTTCAATGAGGAAAACATGAAAAAATCTAATCTCTCTCACTTCTTCGATGAACAGGAAAAAGGTGTCCCAAAGTGCAGGCAACTGCGGTTCAACCGAAGATTGAATCCAACATTATCGAGAGACTAGGGCTCTCCTGATAATCCCGCATGTGTGTGGGAATAAGCTAACTTTGAATGCGTGTCTTCTGACTTGGAGAAGAATAGTTCAGAGTGCTAAAGGCTGCTCCATCCAGCGTCTATCCTGTGCTTGTCCTCGGAGTCTTCGGTTCCGGGTAACATTACCAAATATTTGCATGTCACTCCCCACTGTGGACATTGCCAGACTTTTCAAATGCACAACACTCCTACTCCTTCCTACGGAAGGCAACGTGCTTCTCAGGCTATACCTGTAAGTCAGGATTCTTCGATATTGGAAGCTCAAGATGCTTTAATCCATAAATTTGGGAGGTAGTTGTTCAAGGTGAGGTTCAGGATTTTGCAGATTCCGTGAACGACAGAAAGTCAATCCCTATCAGTGAATTTCTACTTCAAATCAGCAACGTACCATAAAAGCTGGAAAAAATTAAAAAAAAAAAAAACTGTTCTGGCTTTAACTGGCAGGTGTGCCCAGGTGGTACCCGATCTCTGGACAGACTTTGCAAAACCAAATGCATCCCACCACTGTAAAACCACTGGCAGCTGGTTTTAATTGAAAGCTCCACACGGAGCGCAGAGAGATCCGGGAAACACAAGTGCATTAGTGGGAAAGGCGGCTGCGACCTCCGCCTGAGGGCTTCGCACACAACATCATTTAGGATCCTCTTCCCCCAAGTGCCTTAGAAATGGGTGGAAATTATGCAGGCTGGGCCATGTTGCAGCCTCATCAAAAATAGACTTGTACATTTTTCCCCCTGAGGTCACGTGTTAGGTCACCCAACACAAGGCACAATACGCGAAGCCATCCAAAGTGTCGATTCGTCCCATTTGTATGTGGTCCGTGATGGATGGATGAGCAGAGATTAAACGAGACCCCTTTCTCCGAGGCTAACGTAAGTTACAGTTCCACTTACATGTCAAGCCTGAGCATAATATTAACATATACATTGATCTGGCGTTTTTAGAAGGGTAAAAAAAGGTTTCTAATCATATGGCACCGCATACAAAATTTATCTAAGTAAATAATTATTTTTAAACCCAAGATTTAGGCAGCTTTAGCATTCCACATTATGCTAATGCTTGACAATTACTAAGTGTGGGTATCAGCCAGTGGTTTTTTTTTTTTTTTTTAAGTTTAATTTAAAGCAATTTGACACGGAAAGGTTATTACTTTAGTTGCCAATAAAAGCTGTACTTTTAACATAAGTGTACAGTAGGCCCTAGGGTATGTGACTATTATCTTTCCCGCAATTATGTGGTGTTCTACATAAATGTTAAAAAAAAAAAACTTAGAAATATCAGAAGTACTAACTTAGATACAATATGAAAGTTGAATAGAGAGAGAACACGGAAAACCCGATTATTTTAGGCACAACATGGGTTGAGGTTTCCTCCTAGAGGTTATATTGGGAACAGCACCAGCTGGCTTTGAATAAATTAATTCAAACTATATCTTAAAAACACACACTTAGCAACCAGAATATCGATTTTATGAACATTCTGTCTTGAGATGCAGTTGTTCAATTTCACAAGCTAAATGCCATTAACAGTAAGAGCAAGTCTCTGAACCAATTAACCTATTTTCTGGAGTTGCTGTGCTACCAAAATAAAAAGAACATTTCTCAGATGGTATTTGCCATCCTAAGCTTTCATATGTCCCCGAGAAAAGAAAATAATTTATTGCCAGTAATTGGGTAATTTAAACTTTTCTCCCTTCCCTTGATCTTTTAGGAAGATGGGACTTGAGCAAAACAAAACAAAATAATAATATTTTGTTCTTAAAAAGACAGAAGGCAGCCCTACGCCAGCTCACCTCCTTCACCTTTTTACATTTATCTCTGAGGTGTTCATATTTAACTAATGGGGGGAAGTCAAGGAAAAGAGGCTAGAAAAAAATTTAATCAATAGCTCCTGTCAATTTTTCATTATTATGGGATACTCCCTTCCTACCATAGGAAATCACTCAACAAAAGTAAGGCCAGCAAAGACAGGGACATCCACCCAGCCATCTGCTTAATAGGAACATTTAATCCATCAACGGTGCCCAAGTGGGGCCTCAAGGGAGATACAGGGCTGAGGAAAATGGAGTCCCACACTCTGCCCATGAAGACTGACCCATGGGAATAAAAGGTGCACCTGATCATCACCTTATCATACCTCAAAATAACCCGAAGGAATAGGTGGTGTTCTCCCCCCTGGCCTCCTAATAGGTTCCATAACCCTGGGATCAAGACCCTGACATCATAAACCTGAGCAGAGATCAAGATTCGGACACTCAACCAACTGAGCCACCCAGGTGCCCCAAGGGATAGGTGGTGTTCTTACAGGCATTTCCCATACGAGCAAGCGGAGGTCCCAAAGTTACTGGTAGTTGGTCGTACTCGGAGCCCCACTGTAGCCTGTCTGCCTGACCTCGGACAACCAAGCAGTTGGAAACACATGCTTTCTGCGCTTGAATCTTAACTTCATCATTCCCCCGCTGAAAAAAACTCAGCGAAATTACAGTGCCTCTGTTTGACTCAGTCTCCCTATCCATAAAATGGGGATGATAAATGTGCTTATGTCAGAAAGCTGTGACAGTACGGTGTTGTATATGAAGCCTTAGAACCTGATGCAGAATGTAAGCGGGTTAATAAACACCAATTTGCTTTCAATGACTGCTTTTTCGCCACATACCTATCAGCTCTCTTTAAAGGTCTTTGTTTCCGATCTCTTTGAGAGACTCCCAAATAAAGGAGCCTTCCAGGAACAAGGCTGGACTAGAACTCAGTTACAGAACGGGTACGTTCTCAAAGAAGCCTCGACAGCAAGCAGTTTGGTTTTTCAAACATCCTCTTTTATTGTCCCACTTCAGTGCAGAAGAGACCTAATTTTAAATTTAGTAACTTCTATTTTGACTCTTTCTCAGAGGCCCGAGGGTCTGCCTGAGGCACAAACTTGGATCTCGTCAGGTTTGTGAGTGAAAACAAGCATCTGGCTAGGGAAGGTTCCTGCTTGTCTGGCTAGGGAAGGTTCCTGCTTGCCCCACCCAGAACCGACCTACTGGTCTCTATCAGCAATAACTGTCCCCTGAAATCTGAAGGGATTACTTTATTTCCCCAGCATCTCTACTCCATTGGACAGCAAGAATCATATGCCACGAAGATGTTTGCAGACTTGTGAATACAAAACTACTATAGGCCGTTGGAATTGTTTGGCATCTAGCCCATGCATAGAACCTTTGGATATTCACAATAAAAGTACTGTAGAGATTATCATCACCCACAGTTTCAAAAAAGAGGGAACTGAGCCTCATCAGTTGAACCACAGTGACCCACCTGGACCAAGGACTCATCACATCTGTGGTCTGACTTTCTCCACAGAGCCTCCCAAATTTAACAGAGAAGAGGGAATCTATACGTGAGACTTTCTCTTGTTTGGATCTGCACTAGAAGCCTTGCCTCCCACCCTAATTATGGTCTTCCCTTTCAGATGCACTGTGGCAAACATCTGTTATATTTGCCTTCCTCCCCCTGGTTGTAACCTTATCACAGTGTTCCTTTGAAAGTTTCCCTTATCAGTTCTTAGTCCATGGGGCTTACTTAGCAGGACTCACCCGCCCCCAAGATTGGGTGTGAGCACCAGGATTGATCAATCAGAACACTTATTAACCTGACCAAAGAGACAGGTTCAGGGACTGGCAGTCAACCCAAGCCCGACTCCTGTTTGATGTCCACTGGAAGAAAGCACTGAAAAGGAGGAACTGTCCTTATCATAGGATTGCTCCCATTCTAGACTACAAGCCTAGAGCATCTTTAGAGAAACTAAGGGAAGAGAACCTACCTGAAAATTAAGCCATCACTGAAAGGAAAGCAGATGGAAAGGAGAGAAGAAAGCAAATTTTTCTATCAACATCCAAGTGCCTGGATTCAGCCAAGCCTGAAGCAATGCTATCTCCTAGATTTTTTTCAGTTACATAAGTCAATTTACATTTTAATTTATATCAAAGTGGGTTGTGTTTCTTGGCTTTCTCTGTAATATACTCATCAACAAATGCCTACAACTGCAAACATGCTGCCCTCCTTCTGAGTTATGACCTTAGTGTGTGCCTGTTATAGACAGTGAGGATCTAGGGAAATGAAGTGCCTGTGATTCTTTTTTGATCACTCCTGGCACATTTCTCCAGGTCCTTAGGGAATATAGATGATAAATAACAAAGATGATGCCTTGCCCAGCCCAGTCCATTTCTTAAATAGGAAAGCCACCTTTCTCTTCTCTTCATGCTTAAATGAGTGGGGAAATAACTCAGGTGTCATTTCTGCTAACAAGAACATCATCAGTAGGTTCTATGTAAAAGAGACCCACAAGACTACTGACTCGATCAGGGCACTTCTTCTCAAATCTGGGCTCTATTTTGTACCTATGGGTACATTCAGAGGAAAAGGTCTTAGGTGAAGATCTCCAGGATGGCAGGAATATGCTTCCAAATTGTATTGCACTGGCTGCTTCTCCTATAACATACACTTGGCATCTACTGGGAAATTTTCTAAGATCACTTCCCATCAAATTAAATAAACTAATGTTTATTTGCAGATATGATTCTTGGCTGGGAATTGGTCACCCTGGACAACAACTTATGGTCCAAAGTTAGCAAGCCAAGGTCAGCGGCTGAGAAATAGCGCTTGACCAACTTGGCCAAAGTAAAGGACTATCTCCCAGTGGCCGCTAGGAACATTTCTAAGAAACAGAATACAGCAGAGATCTAGGCAAGAAAATTTCAGTGCAGGAAACTCTCTGTCTTCCAAAGAAAGGCTGAAGGCCAATTAAGGATGGCCTAAGGCCCAGAAATGGAATCTCTTGGGCTCAGAGAGAGTGGAAGTATGGTGTATGGACTTCTCACACAGATAAGACCTTGAATTCAAGCTCAACCATGAGCTCTGTAACCTTGGGCAAGTTACTTGACCTTTTCTAAGCCTCAATTTTCCTCCTTATATAAATGGAACTAATAAAGACCTGTGGGATTGTCATGGGGATGAAATGAATGAGCCCCTGAATGTGTAAAACATGAAGGACATTGCTTTGCATGCAGGAGGTACTCAACCAACGTGAACTCTGCCATCAGAACTAATTATAATCATCACAAGAACCAATTATATGGAAGGGCTTCTCAAAAAGGACATTTGAAAGAACTCAAGAACAACATAGTCCAGGACTTGGGAGCCTAAATTTATAGAATTATAAGAA
Organism: Mustela nigripes; assembly: GCF_022355385.1. Classification (NCBI taxonomy): domain Eukaryota; kingdom Metazoa; phylum Chordata; class Mammalia; order Carnivora; family Mustelidae; genus Mustela; species Mustela nigripes. The sequence continues at coordinate 37,542,084 of NC_081558.1, read as the reverse complement.
GCTGTTTCAAGAAAGGACAGAAAAATCTCATTAGGCCTAAGAAAACTTCCAACCAAAACCAACTTCAGGCTGGAAGTCTGAGCTTCTTTTTCTAGCATCTAACCCAGACAGAGCTGAATGTGGCAAAAGAAACCAGGGCAGGGTACCCAGGAAGCTTGATCAACCAATCGATAGATAGTCAATAGATAGCAAGACCTCAACTCTGCTAGGATAAGCTTCTGGGCAGGACAAGCTCTGTTCCCTGACTTTGTATGATTTTCTTTCGCTTCAGTTTCTGGATAACAGATCCTTTTGAAAACACTCACTTTTGTCTTGGGTTAAATAAGGGAAAAGAATTTTCACACTGGAAGCATAAAATAAAGGGATTGGTGCACCCTCAGCCATGAGTCCACAGAATAGAACCATCAAGTATAACCACAACATACGGAGATGTGAGAAGAAGAAGGAAAGCCGTGGCCCCAGAGATAGTTTCATGAGGAGATTTTCTTTGTCAGTATGAAAGTTTGCTTCCCTCGATGTTTTTCTTAGTGATAACAAACTGACCTCTTGTTGAACTGACCTACTACATCCCATAACAATCTCTTGGAAGGTTTTTTGGAAATAATACAACTGCCATGATAAATGCTTACTTGAAAAGTGATGCTTTTAAGAAACCTTGAGTCAATTCTTAGACATTCATAAACAACCTAGAGCTCAGAATGTTGTTTTATCCCTTAAACGGAAGGCCTAGAGCTAGCTGTGGACCATGTCTGTTGTTTCACGAGGTGACCGGTTTATGACTTCTTTAAAAGACTGTCAGTTCAGTGTAAGAGAACTTGTCCCATTGCTATGCTAGTAATATTAGTCCTTCCCTTATTTGGGGGAACTAGATCGAGAAGTTAACAGTAACTGTGTTACGACTTTGAAGGGAGCTGAGACAACATCATTCCTTGGGCTTAAATTGGGTCCCTTAACAACGATCCTGTTATGCTTGTTAAAATTTTAACAATGAGCACTTTACTCTTCAAATCAATGTGGAATTTACTTAGAGAATTTGGGAAGGGAAGGGCACATGAGTAACTTTGTCCATTAACCATCTGACACTTGATCTCATAGTTGGAAAGGGTACCTATTCCAGGGTTTGATTTGAGAGACATCTGAAGCCATGCCCTTCCAAATATGAACTCTTGATCTCTTTTATTGGTCACAGTAACTAACCTTCTTCCTTCACTGACTCCTTCCCAGATATCACTCCCCCTACTCCCAACTCATTCTTGAGGTACGACATTCTATTCTCAAGCACATGCTATGATAATATACATATTTTGTCCAAAAGAGATTAATTTGTAACCCATTGCTACATATTTACTAATTTATCAATGTCATCACTTGGTTAACCCTGCTATGGTTCCATTTTCATCTCTGAATCAGAGATAATAATTGTTGCTACATCATAGAAGTGTATGTAGATTTAATAAAACAATTCATGTGACACATTTAGAACTCAGTAAGTGCCCTGGAGATGCTAGCTCATTTTAAAGTTGTTGCTGTTGTTCATAAGTGATAAGCTGCAAGTCTCACAGTTGGGGATATAGAATTGCAAAATACAGAAGTAACAAGGGAAGTTCTGTCATGCAGTCAAGGAGCTGCCTAGTTAAACAGCACAGGGGACATGGACCAGGGACATGGGGACAGACATGCAGGCAGTGCACCCGTACCCCTCTTCTGTTACCCTACTTCTGAACAACTCTAACTTCTCTGATCCAAATATATTCTCTGAGAAAGAAGGAAAGAAAATAATCTCTTCAAATTTCATTAAGTGGTTCACAGGCTACTTTTTTTTTTATTCCATTCTAAGTAGAACCTGGCTACATGATTTAAACGCTGCTAATGAAAGATTTTCTCAGCTCTATTAATTAGTGTCAATTGCAATTGTGGTTTCTGTTTCAAATCCATTCTTGTTCTCCACTTTACCCTTACATGATTCTAGAAAAGGCTACAGCAGGCAAGAGGTAACCCCTAATGAATCATGTCTAGGCAAAATGGTTGGGGTGAATTCCTGAGAGCCCCACTGAAGCCTGTTTATCGATCCCATACTGAGGAGGCCCACAAAAAGTGAGAAGGGGGCATATAACAAACAAGCCGATGGAGACGTGTCAAGGTGGAAAGGTGTGATGGGAACAGAAATACACTTCAAGAGCATGTGCTGATGTATCGTGTATTGCCTAGGAAAAATGAAGCTCTGTGGGTGGGATTCCAGTTATACTTGGATTATTGAAATGGCCGAACAGTAGAAAAGATACCTATAGGAGTGCATTTCATCTCCATTCATTCATTCATCCATTCAATAGAGCTCCTACTTGGGGTGTAGCTTACAATTTTACTGGAAAGATATCAAAATTAATTATACAAAAGGATGGGTGGATGGATGGAAGGAAGGAAGGATGGATGGATGGATGGATGGATGGATGGATGGTTGGGTGGGTGGGTGAATTGATGGATGGATGGATGAATGGATGGACGGATGGATGGATGGGTGAATTGATGGATGGATGGATGGATGGATGGATGGATGGATAGGTAAGTAGTAGATACTGGGTGATAAATACAAGAAGTTTAAGTAAAGATAAGAAGATCATTCCTAATAGGACTGATATATTCAGGGAAGAAAGTTTATATTCCAAATGTCATGCAGAACCAACATCTGAGGGGGTTACAGAATTTAGCCAGGTTAGGTTAGATTAGAACAATCCTAGTCTGCACCGCATCTAAGCACCTGTCTTCCATGGTGCCCACGGCACCAAAAAGCAGCCAAGAAAACCCAGCAGTTGTGGGAAAACAGCTTATCATCGAAGGTCCTGGGGTTGTCTTTGGAGATGGGGCATGGCTAGATTTGGCGGAATGAGGTGGGGCCAGAGAACTCCAGCCCTTCCCTCCGTGGAGAGAAGCCGTGGCAGTAGGCAACATAAAATCTGCGGACAAGAATGACTTTCTAGAGTTCTCAGCTTAAACAAGAAGAGAAATGACCCCAGCACTTGCTGTAAAGACAGGGAGCAGACATGCAGACTTGAAGCTTTGGAGTAATGGTATCCCTCCGCAAGTATTATGAGTTACGGTCACATGTGGCTTCGGAATGAAAACCAAATGGCAAACAATGAAAGCCTTTCAAGACAACCAGTTCTGGCAAATGCTTGGAATCCTGAGCTCTTTGGTAAAAGAGAATTCTTCTTCCTATAAGTCACGTGCCTCTGAATAATTCCATAGATCAACAAAAGCCTTCAGGGCCCTAGACTTGACAATAGTCAAGGGGAAAAGAGATGATTATTTCAGCTCCTTGGGGCACCTGAATGGCTCATTTCATTCAGCAGCCAATTCTTGGTTTTGGCTCAGGTCACGACATCAGGGTCCCGGGATCGAGCCCAGGGATCGAGCCAGTGCCAGGCTCTGTGCTCTACAGGGAGTCTTCTTGAGGATTCTCTTTCTCTCCCCTTCTGCCCCTCCTCTCTCTCACTCTCTCCCTCTAAAATGAATAAATAATTTTTTTAATTATTATTTCATCTTTCTTTGGGTGCTCACTTGGCCAGCTGCTTTACACATCAAGAGTTAATACCCGGGCGCCTGGGTGGCTCAGTGGGTTAAGCCGCTGCCTTCAGCTCAGGTCATGATCCCAGCGTCCGGGGATCGAGTCCCACATCGGGCTCCTTGCTCAGCAGGGAGCCTGCTTCTCCCTCTGTCTCTGCCTGCCACTCTGTCTGCCTGTGCTCACTCTCGCTCCCTCTCTCTCTCTCTGACAAATAAATAAAATCTTTAAAAAAAAAAAAAAAAAAGAGTTAATACCCAAACACACAGACCTGGTCACTGTCTAGATTTGAATCTTAGCTCCAACACTTGGCAGCCAATGTGATCTTGAGCAAGAGAGCAAACCTCTTTACCTCAGTTCCCGCACCACAGAAATGGAGCCAGCCACCTACTTCATAGGGATGTTAGGGACTGGAAATGATATACAGCAAAGCCAGCACAAAGAGATGCTAGGGCAAAGTCTGCCCTTAAGAGGGGGATGGCTGATCCTCCCCACACCCCATGGAAGGCTGTGTTTAACAGATAAAGTTCAGAGAAAATAAGAAAACTGCCCAAGAACGCACAGCTCAGGAAGCAGCAGAGCTGGGATTCAAACACAGGTTTGCCTTGCTATGTGTTTTTCCCACTAACTCTACAGTTTGCTGTAAGCACTTAGTGTGTGTGAAGGCATGAAAAGGCAGAAAGCAAGGTGGTTCAAGGGCCTGTTTTCTTTTTTTATTTTTTTAAGATTTTATTTATTTATTTGACAGAGATCACAAGTAGGCAGAGAGAGAGGAGGAAGTAAGCTCCCCGCTGAGCAGAGAGCCCGATGGGGGGGGGGGAGGGCTCGATCCGAGGACCCTGGGATCATGACCTGAGCTGAAGGCAGAAGCTTTAACCCACTGAGCCACCCAGGTGCCCCAAGGGCCTGTTTTCTTAAGAAGACAGAGCAGTAACCAGCAAGGATTCCTCACCAGCCCCCCCTCCCCAAAAAGTACCTTACCTGGCAACTTGATGGTCTTGGGCATATGCACATATGTCATATATATAAAATAAGGTATTTTATTTAAACAACAGTAAGTATCATTTTTGCACAGATGTTCCCCCACCAGATAAATGATCTTAAAGACACTGGACCTTTTTTTCCAACCATTACTAAGCACAACTATATTGAAATGTTTGTTATGTAGTTATTTGTTTAGACTCCATTTCTTCCAGGAGAATGTAGTAAGCTTCACGAGAGCAGGAAGCAGGTACTTCTTTAAGTAATCTATCAGCCTTAGATCCCATGGTTGGCCTGTAATAGAAGTGCAGTAAGTGCTTGATGCATGGGGCGTCTGTGTAGCTCAGTCAGTTAAGCGTCTGCGTTTGGCTGGGGTCGTGATCCCAGGGTCCTGGGATCAAGCCCCGCTTCGGGCTCCCTGCTCAGCAGGAAGTCTGCTTCTCCCTCTCCCACTACCCCTGTCTGTGTTTCCTCTCTCGCTGTGTCTCTCTCTGTCAAATAAATAAATAAAATCTTAAAAAAAAAATATGTGTTTGATGAATGAACAGATTTTGGGGTCAGGAATGAAGTTATTAGGGGCCATGGCTACAAAGGTGGGTGGGTCCTGGAGAGGAGCATACTGGCCATAACATGATCTTCTTAGCAATGGAAGCAAAAAGGCCATGATGTCAAAAGTTAAGTCACATGTTTTTTTTCTACTATCGAAATAAATTGACACCAAGTATTTACTAAATGCCACTTCTCTATTAAGCATGAGGGAATTTGAATGTTTGTGTGTGTTTTAGTGAGAGATATTTATTTTGATACTGTTTTGTGAATACCAAACCCATAACCTAATAGACTGAGGTTGTCTGCCCAGAACGTTAAATTACCTCAATCCTCTGGAAAGAATACAAGTGTCAACATGTTCCGATTTCAGAGTTTAGAATTCTAATTTAATTCTCGGTACACTTTTAAATTAAATTTTGAGCATTTTTATGTGTTTTAAACAGTTTTAAATTAAATTTTAAACAAGTGTCCATTACATTGTTCTCATTTAAACCGGGGTGGGTCTCCTAATACCCACCTGCCTTGTCTACTCTGGCTCTCCACACCACACCACAACACGGCTTTGAGGACCCAGCTAGGGTTCTAAGGAACCCAGTTTGAAAGCATAGCCGACATTACCACAGATGACACCTTCAAATACCAGCTACCCGCACCTGTGCAGAGATTACAGGGAAAGCAGACACTCCCAGCATTAATAACCTCACAGCGGAACAATGAGGTGAACTCATGTCCCTTTGACTCAACCCATAAAGCCATCTGAGTGTCCCCCTCATCATCTCAGCTATAATCCTTACCTTAAATTCATTCTCCTCACAATTTAAAGGTACCTGAAGTAAATAATTTGTGGTGCACATTTGCAATTTCAGATCTCTCATCGTCTCTATATTTTTTCACATAAGTTCTAATTTCAAGGAAAAGACACATGAATACACATTTGCACTGTGTGGAAAAGTACAGGATTTTTCCAGCTCAAACGAGAGAAGCTCCTGGCCTCATGGGACGAATGCTCGTGAATTTCTTTAAGTGACTTCCTTCATTCACTCACCTTAAAAATCTTTCTTCAGCGTACACTATAGTTCTATAGCTCCAGAGTCAACACATTTCATGCGTTGTGTCGGTCGCAGTAAACATATATCCTCTGTGTGCCTGTCCGGTGACAGGCTAGCTAGAGACAGCAGGCAGGAAAAGCCAAGAGCCTGCCTCCATGGAACTTACTGCCTTGTCAGAGACAAAGATGGCTTCCACTAAACAAATCAATTAGAAAAGCCCAAGTAGTAATGAGACCCAGGAATAAAGTAAACAGGATCCTCGGATAGACTGCAACAGTTCTTGCAAGCTAGCTGAAATGTCAGGGGAAGGGTATCTACCAATACAACCACTAAAACCTGTTGAAAGTCTAAGAAACAAATACTGAAGGCAGTACAAGGCGACTGTATTCAAATGTCTCCCTCATGAGCTATGTGCTCTGGGTGGTCCTTACACTTGGTAGGAAACACAAGAACCACGTTCCAAAGCCATCAGTGCATTTTCTTTAAGAACGGCTGTTCAAGATAATTGTTGCATTATCATTAAAGTGGTTTGACCATGTGGGTCAGTAGATTCGAGTAAGTTACCAAATCGATAACAAGTCACAGGGCATGGACACACAAGAAGGGGGAAAACAGTTCATCTGGCAAAACACTGCAGTGTGGTTGGAAGCACAGAGCTATGGAATTTAGAGTAAAGGTACATGATTCAGAATCCTGCCGCTAGTAAGCACCATATAGTCAAGATTGGTCTTGGGGTGCCTGAGTGGCCCAGTCCTTAAGTGTCTGCCCTTGGCTCAGGTCATGATCCCAGGGTCCTGGGATGGAGCCCCACATCAGGCTCCCTGATTAAGGAAGCCTACTACTCCCTCCCCCTCTGCTTGTGTTCCCTCTCTCGCTGTGTCTCTGTCAAATACATAAAATCTTTAAAAAAATCGATTGGTCTTGAGGGGAAGTGCCCTTTGGATAAGTAAACAGAAGCAGAGGCTGCATTTCAGGTGGAGAGAATAGTATGCACAAAAGTACAAGAGCTACACGTCCAATCTGTCCTTCCATCCAGGTGTCTGTCCACCTGCCCATTATTGTTTCTGTCACAGCCCTAAATGCTTCCCATACCTTACCTCACTCCGTTTTTACAATAATCAATAGGTAACAAATGATTCATTATGACCCCCATTTGTTTTAGGTTGGGTTTCTGACAAATGGAGCCTAAAGCAGGAGTCCAGGTGTGTGTGGCATACCGGGGCCAGCAGAGCCCAGACAAGGGAAAGAGAAGGAAGCATCTGATAAGCCACAAAATTATGAAAGGGCTCTCATTCCTAGGGTTGTGCAACTTGCTTAACCTTTGATGGGGGAATCTGTCCTTAGATTTTGTGCTCCAGATGCTTCACTCTGCTCATCCAGGTCCTGGGTCAAGGTCTTTAAAACCACCCTTCAGCGGAAGGAGCGAAACAGGTCAGTGAAGCCAAAGGAGCCGGTGGAGAGTGGCTCCCTGGGTGGACTCTAGCCATAATCTCAGTCGTGTTCTGCAGCCCAGGAGCTGGGCTTGTCTCCTCCCTGTAGCTACAAGCCACTGACTGCCCGTGAGGAAGACACACGTATGAGCTGTCCTCTGCAGCACTGATGGGCTATGTGCAGGGCTGGCTACAGGGATACAGATGGGCCACTAAGTGCACCTGTCACCTCATTTTGAAGAAGAATCTAGTACGTCCAGAGGCAGCACATTTTTAATTGCTGGGTCTCTGAGAAAGCTCTGATAGGTAGCAGTTGCCCATTTTCCTGTAAGTACGCCTAACCATGGCTGATTTCAAGCTACCAACGTGATCTGTGAATGGGGAGTTGGCCAGAGATGCACCCAATCAGCGTTGGCAGACCCCAGTTCGCATGAAGCATGAAGCATGAAGCTCGCGCAGCGTCTCGAGACTCAACGGGGAAGCAGAAGCTGATCTCAAGCAGTCTGACTCCACATGTCAAGGCATAGCTGCAGGGCCACAGAACATAAACCTGCAAAACTTTCCTACAAAGCGCCAGATAGTAAACGTGTTCTGCTTTGCAGCCTGTTGCCACTACACAGTTCTGCTCCTATTGTGTGAAAGTCTTCACAGATGGTGTATAAAAGAAAGAGCTGGCTGGGTTGCAATAAAACTTTATTGAAAAAAAAAAACTTTATTGACCAAACAAAACAAAACAAACAAACAAAAAAAACAAGAAAACAAAACAAAAACAAAAAACAGGCAGTGGGTCAGACTGACCCCATGGGTTATTTTCCTATCACCCACTATAGATGTTATTTAGTTATTTTTATAATAAGCAACATCTGCTATTTAATTATGGTGCATGGTCAGCACTAGGGTGAGGCAGGAGAGATACCAAGGACACAAAGTTTAAGGGGACACTTCTGTGGCCCTGAAAGCAATCTGGTGGCCCCTAGTACCTTGACTGCCTCACCCTATGCACAGCCCTGTTATTGAGGCACCTGACTCAGACTTAAGATGTACTGATCTAGATTCAACTGGTCAAAACTGAACCCTTGAGCCTCAAGAAACCTAACACATGGAATTAAGAGATTGCAAAAATGCTGGAAGGACTAAAAAAGCTGGCAAGACAACCAGCCTGCCAAGGAAGCTCCTACATCCGTCTCATTGAACAGCCTGAAAACTAACTCCTGAAGCAGCCCACAGAACAGCCAAGTTCAAAGAGACAGAGACACAGGCATGAGCCAGGATCCAGGAAGCTAGCACTGCCACTCAACCTTCTGCAAGTCAGTGAATGGCATGAAAACACTACTGCAAACACACCAAACACCTCCAGGCCCATTTCTACCAGCAGCAGCAGCTGAAGCTCCAGGAAGATACCCCTGCCTTGCTTTGACCTTCCAAACAACACCTGCAAGCACCTGTGTGAACCTAATTTTCCTCCGGTACCCTAGCTGCAAGGGAGTCTGGGAATTGTGGATTTTACCTGCCCAACCCAGGACACTAGAGAAGAATAAAACACACCATAAGTGAGAGTTGACACAATCCACTGTAACAGGCATCCTAAGAAACATCTAATTTGGCGAGCACTTAGGAGTACCTGTCCAACAGACATGGGACTTCCCCATAACAAATTTGATTCCCAGCAGAAGTTCCTGCTCATAAAGGAAACACCAACCCTGCGCTTCCCCCACCACAAGCCCCTGTAATGGGATTGATGGTAGGGATCAGAAGTTTATAGGATGATGGCTTAAGAATGCTTGGGAAGAATTTCAGCAGGGACAAAAACCTGGGTTAAGGGATACCAGGAGAGGTTGCAGCAAGTAAGGGAAGAAGGAATAAAGTCAGGAGCACTGTAGGACAGTAGAAGGCTGGCAGGTGCAAAGGGAAAGCTGAAAAATGTCTCACATGGGTCACTCATCCTAACCATTGCTTTGTGACTACCACATCTATTACTAATGGAGGGAAACTGCTGGCTTCGTTCCCCGAGGTCGGAGATGTGTACAATTAAGTAATACTAAAGCCTGTTACACAAAGCACACCACTGGGTTCCAACTCATAATCATTTCCCTGAAGAACAAAATTCACGAGTCAATAGAAACGGAGTGATTTTCTTCAAAAAACAACAACAACAACAACAAAAAAAAAAAACCCTGTTTTTTGCTTTGATATATGATACATACAAGCGTACATTACACATATGTAAGTAAGACTTACAATAATGAAAGCCCCACGAATCCGCCCACGTAAGTTAAGAAACACACTAATGAAGCTGCTTGTGTGTTTCCCCTGGTATTTCTGACCCTTCCTCTTTTATTATCCCAAAGTTTGTTATTTTCATACCCTTGCTTTAAAAAAGACCTGGTTTTATCACACACTTCTGTAACCTGAAATAATTCCAGGTTTGCACACCTAAGTTTATTTCTTATGGAGAGAAATTAAGGTTATTGCTCCCATATGTTTGTCAAAACCTATTTATCAAAATTAGAAAATGAATAGAAGTCTTGGGTCTTCCAAACAGGATGGAGAAAAGAAAAGCTGACATCCTCCAGAAATGCTTCAACCTTATCATTTAAGTAAGTTTTCATTAAAAAAAAAATATTTTAATCATAAAATCCTTTTAGATAGCTAGCCTACTAAAACAGTGGCTAATTTTAACTGTTTTTCATAGCAGTGAGCCCGTCGTAAAGTTAATAAAATTAAGCTCCCTTCATTTCTCTCAAACCACCCCCCCCTACAAAGAAAAGCTGTAAGGTACAAAACGCAGCATAAATACGTGGCTGGTTTTCAGACTTCAGCCATCCCTGATTTGTCACACCGCCTCTTAACAACATATTTATATTTTGCAAAATGTATAATTTTTTTAGCCCCTGAACAAATATATTTACATAACTGTGTCTAACGAGAAATTACATTTAACTTCTCAGAAATGACAATAACCAAAACCTGAACTGCCAATTCCACTTCATTAGTGTGGTAGAAATGCATTCCAAATGTTAATAAAAATTCCAACATGCTGATAAATTAGAGCTTCTGAGGAGCATGTGACACCTTGGTTAATATATTCAACCTCAATTATATTTCTCTTCAGCACCCTGTTATCTGGAACCTTTGCTGGCAATCAAAGGTGCTGTTTTTCAGCGGCCAATTTTCTAGATAATGTAGCTTATCAACACTGTGGGTAAACTTGCCAATGGAATCAGGCTGCACTGAACCACACACACGCTAATTGCATCCCTTTTTTATGCATATTTACAGACTGTCACTTCAAAGAAATCAGTGGCCCATTGAGGCACCCAGTTAGCTGGAAGAATTGCCTCTTGCAAATGAAAATTAGCAAACAAGCTAGTGATAAATATGAAATGAACAAAGTATAAAAATACTGTTTTGTTCCGCAACTTCCTTGTCATCCCAATTTATACTCCCAAATAGAAGGAGTTTTGAACATAGGATTTGCCTTTTGTTTCAAATGAAGACAGAAAGAATTCTTCCTGAAACCCACTAACTAGGTAAAAGCCCTATTAGCTTTCCCCTCTTCTCCCACGCCACCCCCACCCCAAATTTCTATTCACATAAACAGGTTATTAAATCCCGTATTAGATTTGCTTTGGAGTTTGAATAGACAAATGACATGTTAACACTTCAGAAACAATTAACCCTGGGAACTTAATTAAGTTCTTTCTGACTTTAAGGAAGCACATTTCAAAATAATGCTTCTAAACTCTCTGAGTTTGCTCAAAAATAGCAATGCTTTCCCTCTCTGAAGTATTTCTAAGTTCTACTTAACAGCAGAAAGCTTTGCCTGGCTATATATGGATAAAGGTTATGGTGTTATGAGTCTGCTGTAATTTGACTCAGAGTACTTTTTAAAAAAAAGGGGGGGGGGTCAGGTGCCAAAAAACAACTATAATTTCAAAAAAAAATTTTCCCCAAATCCCCAAACACTGGCCATATAAAAAATAGAAAACGACTTGATAACTATGTCCTGGGAGCTCCGTACAAACAAAAATACTGAGATATGGACTGTGTTTTAGTCTGAAATCCTTTCCCTTGCTCCTTAGAATAACATTTTTAAATCTTTCCCTGCTGCAACAATGTTTTTAAGGCAATATGAGGTTTGGGGAAGCATGTCATTTTAATATAAGCAGGTCATTTTAATATAATTAAAAATAAACCACATACCAATTAAACTATAAATACTTTTAAAGTTCTTGTGCCAAACTGGGCAATTTCGAGGGGCAAAGCTCAACAAATAAATGGCACTTAAAGTCTTAGCTTACAGCAAAGGTTTAGTGAGACTTTATTTGGTTTGGAGGAGTGTGTATCGCTCCTTCTGGACGTCACAGTTTCAACAGATCCCTCAATTCTCACTAACATTGGATATACAATGTCATTTGAAAGTTTTTGTTTTTTTACAGAGCACAAGCAACAATATAAATATTGATACGAGCACTGGGAAAACACTGCTATTTTAAGAAACAAGCTACACCTACATGCCGACTGCTCTTTTCCTACACGAGAAGAGCAGGATCTTTGGTAAATTAGTGCTCATCTGTGCGCACTAATTTAGACAATTGTTTTATGTCACTTTCCAAATTGCAGTATAATTGCATGTTTATATGTCTGTCTCCCTGCCTGGACTGGGAACTCCTTGAAGACAGGAATCAGGTTTTCTGGAAAGGTGAATCAGACAGAGACCCCACCATCTAGGAGATCGTGGTGCTTAGGGGGGGGCGGGGAAAGATGCTCACTTCTGCAGCTCTCCTGTACCAGGGCAAAGAACAAAGAGCTACGGGCTCCAAAGAAGAAACCAGTTTATTCTGCCCAGGGGGATTGGGAAAGAAATCCCACCAGTGATGACATGGGTATCAGATCCTACATGATAAGTAATGTTTCAATCCGGCAGGGAAAGATATTTCAGGCACACTGACCCATTCAAGCAGAATAGAAAACAGGAGATTAAATGGACCATTTATAGACAAGAGATTTGGGGGGATGCTTAAAGTTTAGCCTGGGGGTGGGGGGAAGCAGCAGGAGCATCCATAGAATATATAAAAGAGAGAAAGAGATCTAAATTCTATATATGACTATGTCACCCTTACGTGTGTACGTACACCTTTGCTCTGCGAAAGATAAAATGTACGGAAGGCTGTTTGAGCCTTTCTGAAACAGAAAAGTGCTGATGAAGACTGGCCAGAAGATACCCTGATTAAGGAAAAATTTATAACAATTTAATATTAAAGTTTGTCTGAATTGCTATCAAATCCCATAAATACATAGTCACACGACAACTCTACTGTAACCTACTGTAACCACAGTAAGTCTGATTTCACAAGACTCCAGAAAATCGTATCACCTTCCTCTGTATGGATACAATGAGGAATGTGCTGTGTCCAAGTCACCCACGAATCATAGTAAATATGAACAAATTTCTCTATCAAAAGGGCTAACTGAAATTTGGTTCAATCTCACTCCTCAAAGTGTTTGGAGGAAAAGACAGCAATTGTATCTAATGTGGCAGAGATTTGGAAGGTATATCTAAAAACCTAGTATATTGAAAATGGTTTTTAATTTTAACATTCCAAAACCCTGCTTTTGTGAGTGGACAAAAAAAAAAAAATTACAAAAGTTAAGGAGTTATATAATATCAAAGCTGGCCAGTTGTTTTTCAGAGAAGATTTTTCAATTGATTAACATATCATTCACTATTTCTTAGCTGTTTTATAATACAGACATTGCTCCTAGAACATAAAGAACACAAAATAATAGTAGTAATAATTAATAATCATAATAGGCCTGCAGCTAATAATTTTAGCACACTCACTCTGTGTCAGGAACTGTGCCAGCGATTAAACTTACAGTATGGTGTCGAACCATCAGAACATTCCGGCGACGTATGTATTTTTAAACCTTTTTTTTTTTTTTTTTAATAAAACAAGAAACTGAGGTTAATTTCTCTCGGCCGAGATTCTTCAGTGGTTAACAGCACAGTCAGGATTCCAATCTGGGTCACCCTCCCCAGCCTATGGCTATAACCACTGCAATCTGCCGCCTCCTTCTTTTTAAAAATGAGCTAGGCTGAATTCTGTTTGGAAAAGAAATATCAAGAGGGAAAGCAAAGAACAAAGAGGGGAGAAAAGAAAGAGAGGGAAAAAAGGAGAGTAGGAAGGTGAGGAGGCGAAAGCAAGAACCCCAAGCTTCTGGGAGCTCCCTGTTCTTCACGCTCTCTTACTTCAGGTTCCCTGGCTTGTTTCTCTGACAGATGATAAGCTCCATGAGGGCAGGAGCTCTATTTGTCTTGATCAGTATCCCTTCGGCTAGACAGAACGGTCCAATAATGGGAACTCCATAAACAAATGAAACACAGCCATCTATTTCCTTACTCTTCGTGACTTGAACATTTCACTTCTCCTTTTCTTCAAGATTTGATTTATTGACTTGAGAGAGAGAGGGAGAGTGAACATGAGAGAGAGAGAGAACCAGTGGGAGTAGAGGGAGAGGGAGAAGCAGACTCACCACTGAGCAGGGAGCCGGACACGGGACTTGATCCCAGGACCCTGGGATCATGACCTGAGCTAAAGGCAGATACTTAACCAACTGAGCCACTGGGGTGCCCCAACATTTCACTTTTCAACTAGCTGTCCCCTTGTTCTACATGCCTCGAAAAGAAATGTGCCCGATGGCGAGGGCCACAAGGGTAGAACAGTTTCATGACACTGTACCTGCTCATTTGCAATCACAAACTAGGTCTCAATAATCGTCCTCAGTGAGGGCCTCCTAAGTCTGGCCACTTGCATCTGGGGTGCTGGTGCTCTTTTCTTTTTTTTTTTTTTTTTTCATCTTTGACCAGGCACTGGGCACATTTAAAACAAAGAGTAGAGTACCTCTGCCCTCTTTTCGCTTTTGAAAATGAAATTCCCTGTGAGGCAGTTTGAGGACGATACCAAAACCAGAAATTCTACCACTTCCAACATTCCACAGAGGTGAAAGATTATTTTAACCATTTTTGGAAACCAAAAAAATTTATATACAACCCACCTCAGCATATTTTCAATGGGTCGTCACCCCATTTCATAGTATCAATCAAGAAATCATAGCTTTTACTACTGAAACATTTGCTCTAAATTCTCATTTGTAGAAATACATCTTTATTTCATAAATGAAACCATCCCAGCGGTGAAAAATCTATGTCAAGTGTGTGGACCGTATATGCTGAGTGTGTTCTGGTTTATCTTGCTCATGCTTTAGCAGACACCTGTTTTGTACTGAAATCTTCACTAAAAGGTTTTATTTTTTACGGAATCTCATTGCTTTCCTTTTCTCTCTTCTCCCAAGCCCTTTGCTTTTTGGATTAAACATGCAATTTTTATCTCTATTCTCAGATCCCTCCCCCTTCTCTCACTGGTCAGAAGGAGAGTTTTTTTCTTTGTGTAAGAATTATTCATGGGACCCACGCAACGCAACGAGGGCTGGGCACAAAATAAACTCCAGCTCAGGAAAAAAAAAAAAAAGTGTTGTTTGAAGAGGATGGCTTTAGAAAGTTCACCAAGCTCAGGGCGGAATAAACAGAACTGGAACTAACTTGGAAGCAAGAATATTCTCAGAGAGAGCAGCCAAGCTGGTAGCCAGAGCAGCATAGAACCTTCTGAACATCTATTTTGTTTCCATTTCAGGAAGTAAGAACACCTTGGT
This sequence comes from Mustela nigripes, assembly GCF_022355385.1. NCBI lineage: Eukaryota > Metazoa > Chordata > Mammalia > Carnivora > Mustelidae > Mustela > Mustela nigripes. The sequence continues at coordinate 37,526,803 of NC_081558.1, read as the reverse complement.
CTTTGCTGATTGGTTTGATCTGGACAGTACATCTGGAGTTTTGCTAAACACACCCCCCCAATCTGGGACAACGTGAATAAAATGGGAAAATGCAAAGAGTCTGCTTAATATTAAAAGAAACAATAGGAGGGAGGGAGAGAGAGGAGGAGGAAGGAGAGGCGATATCTTTCCAAGTTTCAAAAAATTAGGGAAAATGTAATTTGTTCTGAATGTTTTTGACACAAGTCACCCTATAATTGCCATTTCTGCAAGGCGTCTCAATTACAGTAGTACAACGGAGCAGTTTAAATGCCTATACATTTGTCTAAAGAAGGAAAAAAGCCGCAACATTGTCTATTAAGTGTCAAAAAGACTTTTCTTTAACCATGGAGAACTCGGAAAGAACTCAGGAAATACTTCAGCTGGAAAAGAAAGGCTAAAAGCTACCCTTCAAGCTATTGGAAAACCTATTATCAAATGTTAAAACCTTTAAAAAAAAAAAAACCCACGAGTGTCCCTAGCACGATGACACATCTTTGTTTAGCAAAAGTTTTTTCATCATGGATAACCAAAGACAAAGTAACAACAAATGCAATCTAACCGCTAATTAGGAATCACGATGCTTAAATTAAGAAACTCAAGGAGAACAGGTATCTGATTACGTATGTTCTCTGAATACTGGAACCACATTTACTTACAGAAAACGCAGTTCACGTTTCTCTTTATCACATCTCTAAGTCATAATGTCAACACTCTGGACGCTGCTAGCTGTCACTGTGTGTGAGAACCTAAGGAGGGGAAAAAAAAAAAACAGCATAACTTTCCTACAGAAGAAAAACAGTGTGGAAAAATACACATAGTATATACGCGTATGCAGACAACCTTTCACTATTGCTCTTGGTTCACAGGACATAATGAGAATTAATTAGCACATGCCTAAACCATTAGCCCCAATTTCCTAATGTGTGCATCTACGCAGAACTGAAGATTTTGTAAAGAAAGGGACAGAAACCAGAAAGCTGGGGTCAGAAGCAGATGCACAGATGTACGTATAAATGGATGTTCTGTGATTGTGTCTCTTTGTGATGCATAATTACAAATGATTTTAATTCAACCCCTTCAGGATGGGGAATCCTTTTTTTCCCCTCTGCTCTAAATACGGTAACTACAAGCCCCCCAAATTCATCTCTTACAGACTTTGAAGATTTAAAAACTTCTCCAAAATGCCACATGTCAGTCAAAAAAGAAAATGATTGGCTTTTAAAATTATAATTTAAAGCACATTGACTAGAAGGTATGTTTTCGTTAAAATTTAACCCTTCTTTAAGCTCAGGTGTCTGGGGCTTTCGGGAACATACTGTAAGCTTGGGTTTTTACCTCCATATCCTTCTGAGAAAAGAGCTACAAAATAAAATCACAGAATTTCAATGAACAGTAGCCTATGTTAATACAATGTAAGTCCCTCAGAATTCACCTCAGTTTGGTATTAACTGCTCATTCATTTGAAATACACAGAAAAACCAAGAGCTTGTCACTTTCATCTGCAAATGTTTAGAAATTAAATCTAACAGGTAAGTTTTAAGTCATACAAGTATGGGAACATAATTTTTTTTTGATGGAATTATTTTATATTCTCTGAGGGGAGTTGTCTTCTATGAAGTGTAACCGTTTTGCACTACAAATAATAGTTTTGCACTATCGAAATATTCCATTAAAACATGAATTATTTTGAAAGAGTAGGATATTTGTCAAAGTAAGTCCCTAACATAACAATGCCATCCAACAAAACGATTGTTCTAAACATTTTACTTGCCTTTTTCTTCATGCCAGCGTTAGAAAAAACTACCTCTTGGTACTTACACAAATCTACACATGTGGTAAAATTTCATCAAACTGTACAAAACAATAGTGTGCATCTAAAAACTGATGAAATCCACATAAGGTCTGTCGTCTGGTTAATAGTATTTTGGGAAAGTTGATTTCCCGCTTATGACACGTATAATGGTTATATAAAATGTTACCATTGGGGGAAGCTGGGTTAAGGGTATAGGGTACCTCTCTTCAGTTTTTACAACTTCTCCTACATCTACTGTTATTTCAAAATAAAAAGTAGAAAAAAAGTACCTCTATATGAGTTTTATAAGTCTGAATTCCCAGACATTGTGCTGCATTTTCACAATGCAAGAAACTGAATAGATTCTCACCGAAATTCAGATCTACAAATTTTAAGAGAAATTTCTGGAAGGTTCAGAAATAGATCCCTTAATCTAGTTAGATCAGAGGGAAGTATGATGCAAGTATTATCCTCAAAGTCCTGATCAAGACTGTCTCTACCTTTCTCTGATTGTCTTTTTTTTTTTTTACCCCAATCTCCATACTTACCCACTGCCCCAGGCAGAAATAACATCTCCCTCACAGTGCATAGCAGTCAAGTTTAGTGGTTGAGAGCCTACGTTCAAATCACTGCTCAGACACTACCTATACAACCTCAGTTAAGTCACTTATCCTCTGAGAGCCTCAGTTTGCTAATCTATATAATGGAGCTAACAGTATCTACTGCGTAGGGATGTTGTGATGATTAAAGGAAGCAAGGGGTATAGAGCTCTTAACACAGGGCCTGGCTTGTGGGGAGCACACTATCAACATCAGCTGTGTGCTTCCTACCTAGCAGGTGCGTGAAGTGTAAGGTGGATAGGAGCCGAAACCACACAGATCTTCCATTCAAGGGCAGCCCCTCCTCTTGTTGACTATAAGATCTAACCCTCTGTCCGGGCTAAAGCTCCCTTGTCTGTGAACGTGAATAATGATGCAGTGCCTGGCATAACGGAAGTGTTCAGAGCCAGGCCATTTCATTAGGATTGCATTTACTACATTCTAAATACTGCTTATAACTCTGCCCGTTTCGCCACACTGTAAGATCCTGAAAGGCCGAGGGCGGGTGTTACTTCACCTCTTTTGTCTCCCTCCCGGTGTTGCAACGACGTAGATGCTCCCTACACGTTTGTTAAATTGTAATGTTTTAAAAGCTAATGACTGAAAAATACGACAATAAGACTCACAAAGTGAGTCCCACCACAAAGGACCACGGGACCAAAAAGACATTTCAGAACCACCGAAGTTGCCGGAAATGTCCCTTTTTTGGTGATGCTAACCTCCTTTAAGTTTTCAGCCACTGAATTTGTACCAGTAACCCTCTAGGGGAGTTGCACCTTCTGGGTTCCTAAAGAGAGCGGGCACTCTCTAGCAACCCTGGCTGTGAACACCTGAGTCCTCGAGGGGACCAAACAGATAAAAATTACGCCTCCAAAGGATAACAGAAATACACAGTGATGCCATCCCTGTCTTTATGAACACATTCCCACACGCTCTGGGTGAATAATACCCTTGAACGTGTAATAAATGCCCACAGCATAGCCATGGATGCCACGGTTTTCTGTAACAATGTTTCTCCCTGTGCTCCTGCTTCCTCACCATAAAGGGGTCTCACCACAATCCCAAAGTCCTTTAGAGGACGGGAGGAGGGCACTCAGGATGGTTGCCTTTCTGTCACAAGTTCTTATTGACTGTGACTTGAGAAACCCTCATACAGATAAATCTAACCCCACAATAATTCAATATTTTTTTTCTCCAAAACAAAACCATTAGCATTTTATTAGAAGAAATATTTCATCCCTCTGTCCCTCTCTCTCTCGCTCCCTTGAAACACACCACAGATGTAGCACTCTGTGTGGGTTGTTAGAAAGTCAAAGAATATAATTTCTTGATTAATTGCCATACACAGGACCCAAGTTATGCACAATTTTGGTAGTTAACCCCACCACCTCCCATAAGCAGTTACTGCAAAACGTTCCAAATAAGCACATTTCTGATAAATCACTTGAAGCTGTTTAAGTGGATCGGGCCTTAAGTTATTCCTTGGGATAGATCATGTCATTTTCAATGTGCACGAGCTGCAGGAAAGAAATTCCACTGTAAACCTCTGCCACGGTATCTTCGTTTCCCTCACAGGCATCAGGGAGTCTCAGTCAATATTTCTTATCTGATTTTTAAATATCTTGTGGTCTCAGAAATGGTTGGTGATTCAGAAATTACATCAAGAGTCTAAAGATAGACTACGGGCTTATGACTTCAATAAATGCAGCAGTTCTATAACAGGAAAAGAAAATGCCTGTTGGTTTTAAGACTACTGGGAATCAAAGAGGGATTCTTAGTTGGGCCAGTTAGAGTCCATCTCTCCAAAAGCCAGTTACCTCCTCTGCTCAGCCATCCATCTACTTAAGTGGGTGTGTGACTGTAAATCGCAAGGATCCCTAGATAGGGACAGAGTGCTGATGGCTGAGCTATGGATACATTTCCATAGACTTTTTCCCCTCCACCACAAATTGTTTGGTGACAGTCTCCATATTGGTTACTTCACCCATGGAGTAACTGATTTGCCCAAGACAATAGGGCTGATAGCAGCCGAGTCGGTGAGGTTTGGGAGGGGAGTTCATGTCTCACATGATCAGGAGGAGGCTCCTTTATGCCATTCTAACTCAGCGAGTTACACATCCCACGTCTTTCTAAAGCAATCCCTAGCTGGCAAATTCCTTGTAAGTGACCCCATATTCCTTGGTTCTGTTCCTTCCTTCCCAGTATAAGCACAACTGTAAAAAAGTATCTCATTGCATCACATTTCAAACAAGCTTAGTTTGTCAATAGATAAATGGCAAATAACTGTCCCCTCTTGCCCTCATGGCCAATTCAGATGCTCAGACACCTCCTTCATTTTTCTGAGTGTTTGTCTTCTTTAACATCAGAGATGTGTTTCCCTAAAGTGAGTTTATTTGGGACTTATCCAAATAACCCTCCCTTCTCTAGTTACCAAAGTAGGAAGATACAAGAATTCTGTTGGAAATGATGATAAATTCAATGTGACTTTCTAGTAAAGAAAACACAACCTCCATTGTTAACTCTTTTCTTGAATCTCACAACGTTATGACTTAGGGTCAATGTATATTCTTTTAAAATGAAGATAATTGTATTTATCTTTAATAATTTTTTCATTTATATTATTTAAACGTCCCATGGCAAGCAAGGACCACTTTTATAATTCAAATGTTCTTTCAAATGAATCTGATAAGATGCTGTATAAATATATTTTTCTGTTAAGATAGAAAATAACACAAGGAAGTCTCCCAGAGTTCTGTGCCAAGTGTTGTTTGCTTTATCGTGTACTTATTTATTTTTTTAGTTTTTTGCTTTTTAAGTTTCCCAGATCATCCTAGCTAATCTTATTATTAGACTACAATCCATTCAATAATTAACTACCAAAAAGTGTTTTACTGAATACGTAAAATGAGAATGAAGGAAGAAAAAACATGAACAAAAATGTCCTCTAAGTTTTCCTACACATATCCTATAATTTTCCAGTTGGCTTAACCACTCAACATATTTAAATAACCAACCAACATATTTATTTAACATTCGGCAGATGGACATGATAGGAACATCATGATTTTCAGATGTACTTTTATAACTGCAAGGTTTTCTTCGTGCCAGGATCACAACAGGTTCTTAAGGTAAAGCCGCCCCTACCTGCTGTTTCTTCAATGTCAGAGTAACTCTCAATCTAAACATGTCCACTCAGATTAATTTAAATCCCTGACATTACAGTGGAAATCAAATCATTCTCTTCAATCTATTTTTTACCCGCAGCATAAAAGAGACTATTTTACATGTTAATAGTAATCTGATGTGGTTGTATAAATCTGATATAAATATGATACTCTGTTTGGAAATGATGCTAATTTAGTTTAAAATGGAGATTACATTTCAACTTGTAAAAGAGCAGGATGGAATATTAGCATTCATGGCTGTTATATAATTTCCCTTTACATTACACAAGTGTTACTCAAAATCTTTTCTGAGCCTCTTTGTCCAAAGATTTCCCATTCTTCCTATAAGAAAAAGGACTTCTCTATTTAACTGTAAGTTAAACAGGTGGTACAGACCCTTGAAAAAAGATTAACAACAACATTATAAATGCATTTTTGAAGAAACATTTAAAGTTACAATGTAATAAACTGAACAGAATGTCATAAGAATGTCAAACTGGGCACAGTAAAAATAAATGTTATTCCCAAGGAAAATAAAAAGTCTGCATATTTATGTAACATTCAGCAGATGGACGTGATATTAATATAGGGTTTTCAGTTGTACTTTTATAGCTACTAGATTTTCTTGCCTAACTTGGCAACCCGAGGCACCATTTGAGTTTTGGATTTGGACAATACTGCAACAGATGTCCAGACCAATAAAATAAATTCCTTAAGGGCTATGCTTAATTTGTGTAATTGATCAATTTTGGTTGCATAGGCCTCAGCTCACCAGCATGTAACTGCCTTCCACAAAAGCTTTGCAGTTGGGATTTCATTCCATATGTTACGAGGGTTTATGGACTCTCGTTGACAACGCTGCTGATAGAACAGGGGCTGTGGTGACACCTGTTGGCAATCAGCGGTGTAAAACCACCACCGATACAGTGGATGGTGGGGGCTGGGCGGGGAGGGGGGTGGGCAGTGCTTCTCCGTCTCTGCACTTTTGACATTGACATTCCGGGCCACGTCTGTGCTGTGGGGGCTGTCTGGAATTTTAGCAGAGCATCGCGGGCTGCCACCCACCAGGGTCCGGCAGGACCCTCTCCCCAAACCCCGCGTGTGACAACCCAAAATGTCCCTGGCAGGGTCAAATGTCCCAACAGTGTCCCAGGTGAGAACCGTTCCAGTACAGCGGATTCTTCTGGAAGAGCCACCCATGGGAACAGCCTAAGATATCTCACCTAGTCTTTTTCAAACAAAACACAAGACACCTTTTTTTTTCCTTCCTTTTCCTCCCCTTGAAGTCTCTCCATCTAATGACAAGTTGACGGACACCTCACAGAAGCTCAGGCCTGACAGAGGGTACCGTAGACGCGTGCGCTGGAGAGGGGATCCGTCACCACACTCTGGCAGTGGTAATTAAGACATGAATTCTGAAACCTAACTCTCGATGCTCATCACTCACCTATTAAACTTGCCAGAGTTGCTATGTTAATTATCTCCCCGTATCCTTGATTTAGCATAATACGGCCTGCAGCCTGTGACAGAAATTAAAGGAAAGACCAGTGACCTCTTTTGTGATTGTGCTAATAACTACATGATCATAAATTAGTTTTCAATTTTCAGAAGACTTTACATGGTAAAAAAAAAAAAAAAAAGGAACAAGTACATGATACACAAACTCGATAGAAGATGGTCGATCAGCATCAACTTTGAATCTTCCTTTTTTTTTTTTTTTAAATGAGTTGCTAATCTGTATCACCAAGAAACTGAAGCCAACTGCCATGTTCTTTACCTGGCTCCGCGCAGGATGGAAAATGATCAGGAGAGGACCGGGTCAGTGGGCGTTTAACAGCAGATATGTCAGCGGTAAAGCCGACTCACACGACCTTGTCGAGAGTGGAGGAAACTATGACACACGCCCGCCGCACACACCCCCCACGCGAAACCTTTTCCCAGTCACACGCACCGGCTTGAAGGAGTCATACTAATATCAGAATAAAGAACATGCAAAGTTAAATGACTCATCCAAGAGTGAAGAAGTGCCATGACTTCTTGGCGTGTTTTGTGCCTTTCTTACATCTGTTCCTGCCTCTGACAGCTTTCTTCCCTTGGCTGGCAAAACACAAATAAGGATGTACAGGAAGTACGGCCCCGCTCTGATGTACAATAATATTGAGCTAATTAAAAGAATCCTCCAGCTCATTATGCGAGGCAGGAAGAAGGAAGAAACGACATGAAAGCATGACACTTGCTCAGCCCTAGGATGGTGTCAAAGCTGAACGGGCATCACTTTCTTCTCTTTCTTTATAGACTTGGTCGCATTGCAAGTTCAGCCCTTCAAAATCAGTTTTGACTTCCAGAGGGAACGATCCCTTGAACACTGCACCATCTTCTGGCCAAATGCTTTACTGCATGATCTTAATTAAAGTGTCAAGTCCCCGTTTTCTGAGAACGGCGGCTGCATTAGTCCTCGGTCTGTTTTATTATTCCTGTTTTAAGACAGCACCGTAGATAAGGAAGGAACCCAAAACAGTTTCTGTCTAATTAAATGGAAAAGCAGCGGAACTCTGTTTTAAAACAGGCCTGTGCTTCACGGCCTCCAATAATTTTTTAGCCGACAAAGATTCCTGGAAGGCCGCGTGCTTATTTGGACTTTTGACTATACCCATGGGGGTGGAGGCAGGCAAAGAGGTTAAAGAAAAAAAAAAAAATCTGGTACTGGTCTGCTGAGAGCCATAATCTCGTCGTAGGATTAGGAACTGTAAAATGGGTGAATTCGCATAACCCAGACAAGAAATGCACCAGGACTTAGAGGAAAGATCTGAAGACTGACCCTGATGGAAATGATTTATGTTATATGGCAGACGAGTGGGTCTTGAATCATGAAGAAAAACATCGTTGTTGCCACTAACGATGCTTCAGCTATGCCAGGCACTGTGCTAAGCCCCCTTGCAAACATTCCCTTAATTAATCCTCAGAACAACCTCATCTTACTGATGAGGACCCCCACGATGGCGTGGGAGAGGTGAAGACTCAGGCTCAAGTTGAGCCCGATGCGACGGCTCCTGCTCCGAACCAGCCCGGCACTCTGTCTCCTGTGATAAGGATGAGATTTCCCAGAAAGAAGGGCAGAGGGGCTTCTGGGGAAATGCAGTACATTTAGCAAAAGAGTAGAGGCAGGGAGTACAGTGGCAGCTCTAACATGTCCCTGTAGGAGGGATTTAGGAGGGAAATCTGGCTTTGGGGGCGGGGGGAGGATAGTTCAGGGACTTACCTGTTTGAAGCTCTGTCTGCAGAGGAGGCACACAGATCCCCGTCCCATAAAGCTGAGAGTTGCTGCTGGGGATTCTGGGAAGAGCAGACCGCCCAGGGCAACCACAGCTGCCGCCACTGAGGAAAAGTGTTACCTTCTCCAAGGCAGGGCCAGGCAGCCCCTGCAGAGGTAAATTGCTAAGTGGTTCAGAGGGCAGTGGTGGGAGACAGGGTTGGAAAAGCAGGTTGGAAAGAGACAGACACATTCGGACAGTTCACAAGAATATGGGGCTTCTGAAGAAATGAAAAATTAGCAGGAGACGCATCCACTCATACAACCATTCCTTCATCCAACAAAATGAGCCAAAGGGCAAAGGATCCTGAGAGGTGGGAAGGTCTCATGGACATTTTGCAAGTTCAGGGAGACTCGTGCCTATGCACAGCAGAAGAAGGGCCGTCTGGAGAGAGGGACAGGAGAGGCCACAGACAGAAGCACAGTGAAGGCTGCAGGTGGGAAGGACATGGTGATGGGCAAAGGTGGAGGGAGCTGGTCTCCAGCAGGGCATCTTAGGAAGACAATTAAATCATGAAATCAGCATGTAAACCAAGGATCACGGACTCAGATCTGAGGCAGGGAAAGTCAATGCTCGCGGGGCGGGGGGGGGGGGGGGGCCGGAGGGGGGGGGGGGGGGGGGGGGGGGGGGGGGGCATCCAGATGAGCAGCCGGGAGACATCCTGCCATCTCAAGGGGGCAGCTGAGCCTCAGCTCAGACTCCTGCCATGCAAAAATGAGAACCCAGAATGGCCAGATGCTCTGATATTTCAAGACAAGCTAAAAAGATGGGTTTCTATATGCAGTCTCTCGATGTGTATGTTGTTGGAAATTTTAAAGAATTTTAAAACACAAGGCGGGCCAAACAAAACACATCTGTAGTCCAGATGGGGCCTGCAGGTTGCCAGTTTAGGACCTCTGGCTTGGAATAAAAACGTTAGCATGGTCCCCAGACCCGGTCGCAGCTACAAGCTCCTGACCCACAGTTACGCGCACCGGCCCCGGGGATGCAACTGGAGGACCTGACAGCCTCTCCACCATAACCTGCACCAACTCAAATTCATTTTCTCCCTCCTGCTGAGCCCTTCTTCCTGCTGGGCATATTTCTCATGAAGGCTAGGGTCAGCTTGCAAGTTCTAGTCTTTGGCCCGGCCTTGCCTCTTTTCCTTCCCGAACCTTCCATAAGCCACATCCTCGAGTCATGGCCTTTACATCATCTTGGCATGTGTCCTTACCCTTTCCCTATCTCCGCTGTCCCCTTTACTAGTATAAGCTCTCCCTACTTCCATTCGAGACTATGCAATCGTTCTCCACCTCCGCGGGCCACATTGCTCTCATGCTACACATGCGCCAGACGCGTCCTTCTAAAACATGCTTCTTCTTTGCCACACACTTCAGGCTCAACCCAAAAACTGGAAATGATGTTCCTCACTGCTTATTAAAATCAGGCTAATCAACTTGAGCTGACTTGCCACTGGCCATAACTCTTCACGGTGAGACGTGTTTAACCCAACACGTTTAACTGAAATACCCTTCCATGTCTGGTTAGATCCTAAGCTTTGGCCAGTGGGAACTGCCTGATTTCCCAAATTCAGCTCAAGTTTTCATATTTCTCGGTCAGAGTTTCTCAACAGCTGCTCTGTTGACATTTGGGGCCAAAGCATTCATTCTCTCTCTCAGGGGGAGGGGCGATAGGGGGTAGGGACTGTCGTGTACATTGTGAGAATTTTAGTAGCCTCCCTGACCTCACCCCGCCAGGTGCCAGGAGCACCTCCCCTGAGCTGTGCCTATCAAATAAGATGTGGGGGGAAAAACTGAGCCTCAGAATATTTTTCCCAGGATAACCTTCCAATTAACTTGAACTCTCTACATATTCACCAATAGGAAGCAGAAAAGTTGGCTCCAAAATAACCAGAGTGGCAGAGGAAGGATTGTCACTGATTATGAATTTTTGTGTCTGCGTTACACTGCCAATAACCAGAGTTACCACATCTCTGGACTTTTTTTTTTTTTTTTTTTTTTTTTTTTTTAATCTCTTATCAAGCCAAGAGCACTTCCTCCCACTCCCCATATCCCCGGAGGTTTTGCCCTGCCCCCACCCCCGATTCCCATGTTAAGGTAAATTCCCTTACTTTGGGCTCTCCCAACACAGACTTTATGATAATTGCTTATTTAATGTTAGTTTCCCCTCTTGGTTGTACAGTCCTTGAGGGCACAGACCTACGTGGCATTGTCATAGGTGTATCCCCAGCTCTTAGCATAGTGCCTGGCATAGAGAGGACACTAAGTGAGTGTTCTGGCCATGAAGGATAACCTTTGCAATAGTAGAGTGATAGGCCCTGCATCTAGCTCTCAGCAATTCCCAATCCCTTATTCCTTCCAGACACAGCTCAAGATCAATGATCTCCATGAAGACATCTCCAACTAATGCCGACTGACAGTGGTCTCTTTTTACTTACAAATCTATACAGCACATCACAGCATCTTCTGACTCACTTTTCCAGATAGCAGATCTTTATCACCAAAGACATTCAAGATCTTCAAGACTCTCTGTATCTTCAAGTTTTTTTATTATGACCCTTAACGATGAATGCACAGATGACAATTCTAAATATTTGCAGGTGAAATAGATAAATGATGGTATTATTCACTAAAACAGCTGAAGAGCCCTCCATAACCAAATTGAACCTTAGAAACTAAATTTTGAATTTATGATCTCTGTCTAAAATGCTTACTTAATGTTCTCTTCCGGTATTTTAAAATTAAATTTCTATTGATTCAAGCTCAATTATTATTTATTTGCACAATAAACATGTCACTTTACAAATAATACATACAAAAACTTTCTAGTCAGCAGACACTTTTGTCATCCCACAAGCTCATGAGCTGGTAGAGTCGGCTCTTTGTTCGGAAAAAATAGAGACCCGGGAGTTTAAACTGATTGATTAACCTCCCTGGTTTCCTCAATCCATAAAATGGGTACATTAATATCTGCCTGCTGGCAAGGGCAGTGATAGCTCCTACAGGCTTAGGGTTTGGAGTACTACAAACCAGAGGCAAATCTATAGTCTGTGTTCTTAGGTAATGATGTTCTCTCTGCCTTGGTTTCTTTAAACGTAAAATGGGTTTAACGCTAGAAATCTACCCAGTGTAAGACCTCTATGATGTTGTATACAGTTGCTAGCAAGTACCAAGAGCTTAATGAAGGCAGGTCCTCTCAATACAAAGAAATGAATGAGACATTGTAATTAGAAAAGCACTTTGGACCAGAATATTTCCTAGGGATGACCCATTTCGTGATTATTGTAAAGTTAAATGCTAACAGTATGAATGACCTTTTATGACCCATTTAAACAAAATCCTTCCTTCTCTATCTTGCAGCCACAGAGTCAGCACTGGGTTTTTATGGATTGAGAATAAAATTGGGCCAGGACATGCATTATACTTCAAAGTGTATAAACCTGTAATTGTCCCCATAGCTCTCTGAATTTTTAGGACACTTTTTCGTTCAATCTGGTGATTCTGTGTGGAATATCCAAATCTGTTCTGAGTTAGCTGGAACTTTTACTGTACCAAAACCGAGGCAAGCTAGAACTGTAGGTTCAAAATAAAGTCAAGCAGAAATGCGGCTCTTCAGCTATCCAGTTCAGTGACCATCCTACCCCATAACGGCAGGACCCTTTTGCAGTCGCCACACTGCATTGTGAGAATTGTTCTCTGCACTCATCAGCTCTCTTGAGGCTGAACGAAATACAACTAAATTCACAGTTTTGATGGCATTTTTCTCAAAAAGAAAAAAAAAGTGAGGAGCTATTTTGACCAATTCAGATCCAAGACCTTTATTTAACATGTATATTCTATTCATCCAACAAATACTTACTTTCAACTGAAATATCAAATAAATGTCTCAAATTTCCCTCTCACTTTGGGCTCTGAGTGCCTGGATCTGGCATGACCTTGAGCAAGATTTTACTCTCAGATTTTCCATCAATAAAGCAGAGATAATGACAGTATTTGCCCACTGCATGGGGGAATTGTAAAACTTAATTAATTGAAATCTTGGATGGAATGTGCTAGCAACACCAACATTCGGAATTACTTCCTGACCTGTATATGAATGAGTGTTAATTTGAAAAAGACAAATTCTCCAATTTATACCATGATTGTAGAGTGGAATTTTACATACATACACACACACACACACACACACACACACACACACACACACACACACAAACACGTGCTCATCCATATACATATGTATATGCATATGTATAGCTTGGCATTTATACGAATGTGTGATTTCAGCAGCAAATCAGCCAAAGGAAAAATTAGCTACAGTTTTTTCCAAGGGAAATAATTTTCTGTTCATGTTCTGTTATTTTCAAAAGACTCTAATGCTGTTATTTCAAAACTAAATGTCCTCAAACAAGGCAAAGACAATTCTTCGTTGAATTATGCTTACAGATGCCAAATTTTCAGTGTTGTGTTAAAGTCCTACAGGAATAACCCAAAATTTTTAAGAATGTATATGGAAACAGTCTTTCAAAGTGAATTAAAAATATTCTACCCTTTTAGGATCAGATAACCTTAAAAACATAAATAAACATTCAATGAGAGAGGGAAGGAAGGAGAGAAGATAGAAAAGAAGGGTGTATTTAAGGAACTCGCTGTCATCAGCCTCCTCCTCAATAAAAAATTAAAAATCATCCATAAAATTTATTCTGCATTCTTGCTTGACTTAAATCGGGCAGAGTCATTTTGGAAGAAAATAATAGAAAGGGAGAGCGCTGATGTAATTTAGTAGCAGTGTTAAGAAACTGTGTTTTCCTCTTTGCGCAGGTCTCCGGTTATCATGTACATAAAGTCCTGCCTGCCTTTTTTTCTGGGACACAAACAGATAAGGTATTTTTTACAGATCGATGTTTTCTCTGGATGAGACTACTTCTCATCTAAATGCTGTAACGGTCTAGTTTGTTTCTATAGATAAGGCTTTTATTTAATTTAGCACCTGTTCACTTTGGCCTCAAAATATGGCCTCCTGTCATGGGAAAAGTATATGCAACGGGTAAGGATTGAACCCCACCTAATACTCACAGTGGGAGGCATATATAGATAGGGCTGTTTATCTCCTAACATGAATGAACATCTTTTGTTAATTCAAATAACTTATCTTAACACCTAATAAATGTTGATGTGAGACAGAAACATTTCTATAGATATACTATGAATTTTAATATTCCTAACTCTATTTTATTCCATCACTTCCTACCTAGAGAGTATATTTCCATTAACATGCTAGATGAAGGAAGAAAGAGACCATATGTAAAACACCAAAAGGGCCTTGAAAAGAGGAAAAGAGGGGAAAACTCTCTCTAAGTCAACATATTCAAAAAGAAAACAAGCATAGAAAATATGAAAGTTATCATTATTGTTGATGAACAGATACAGACTTTAAGAAGCTTTTCATGGTTGAAATCCAGTTTTTCTCTGTCTTCCTCATTAATTTAAGGCAGAGATTTTTGTCTGTTTTGTTTCCTACCAGATCTTCACAGTCTAGAACAGTGCCTGACACATAACAGGCACTCAATAAACCTTTGTTGAATAAGAAAACAAAGGAAGAGAACTTCGCAAGGCAGGTTATAAAAGTAAAGACTGGTAAAAAACAAAAGAAATTCCAAAGAGGAGCACCTGGGTGGCTCAGTGGGTTAAGCCTCTGCCTTCGGCTCAGGTCATGATCTCAGGGTCCTGGGATGGCGTCCGGCATCTGGCTCTCTGCTCAGCAGGGAGCCTGCCTCCTCTCTCAGTGCCTGCCTCTCTGCCTACTTGTGATCTCTGTCTGTCAAATAAATAAATAAAATCCTTAAAAAAAAAAAAGAAAAAGAAAAATAAATTCCAAGGAGCCCTTCATTTGTCACCTTGAGATTTGCTTAAGAAGTAGAAGAGGAAAGAAAATGACGGAACAAAACTAGTCAATCAATGGTTCTCTGGTCAGCCCATATAGAACCTGAGAGTAAGAACACAGAAACTGCCCAAAGGATCATTGGATTATTACTCTCCTTTTTCACAAGAGTAAGACCTCACCTTTAGCAAGAAAGAAGTAGAGTTGAAGGAGTCAAAAGTAAGACCAAAAAAATTTGCCACAGAGTAAAGAGCTCAGTGAATGTCTCTGAATAAATGAAAAGCTGTCTATGCACCAGGCATGGGCCCGGCCCTGGGATGGCAAACCACAACTGTCCTCAAAGAGTTCACAGTCCAGACAGGGAAGACTAAACGGGAGACTATCCACTCTCGTGTCCTGAAAGAAAAGAGAGGAAAAATAGGTAAGAAGGGTGACAAATTAAAAGGGAAATAAATCTCTCTTTTTTCCAACATGTGGCACGTTTGAAATTGGTGCAAAATCCTACATGTTTTAAAAAAAGGCACAATGGATCAGAAGAGAGAAGTCTCTGAAAAGCAAGTTGATAAATTTGAGAACTGTTACATGAAGAGAGAAAAATGAAGAACTAAAAATCTTCTGGAAGGATGAAAGCTCAAGGGGATGTGATTGGAGGCTTAAAAATTTACAAATAGCGTCTGCCTTCGGCTCAGGTCATGATCCCAAAGTCCTAGGATGGAGCCCTACAGCGGGCTCCCTGCTCAGTGGGGAATCCGCCTCTTCTCCCTCTCCCTCTGCCCTTCTGCACCATTTGTGCGTGCTCTCTCAAATAAATAAATAAATAAAATATTTCAAAAAAATGTACAAATAAGTGGGAATGAACAGGCACTTGTTCAAAGAAGTTTAAGAACTCTGGAATGAGGGACAGCTCACATACCATTAGTATGTTTGTGACAGAGTTTCAGAAAATGCTCTAACCAAACATAGTACAAAGTGAAAACATACAGAGATTGGGACATGTACAGAAACATCTCTAGCAGGTCAACTTCTGAGGTCAAATCTGGCCTAGGTCCATGTTTTTAAATATTTTTTTAACTCTTTATTGTGGGAACTTCAAGCATACATAAATTTTAATATACAGCCCTAATAATTATCAACTCATGGTCAATGTTGCTTTATTTACAACCTTTGTTTCATTTATTTCCACTTCCCCACTTTAATCCCTGGAACTTTTCCTTTCTTTAAAGATTTTATTTATTTATTTATTTATTTATTTATTTATCTATCTAGTTTGTTAGTTATTTAGTTATTTGAGAGAGCACGCCAGAGAGAGAGCGAGAAAGAGAGCACGAGCTGGGGGAGGGTACAAGGCAGAGGCAGACTCCCCACTGAGTGGGGAGCCCACTGCAGGACTCCACCCCAGGACCTCAGGACAATGGCCTGAGTCAACCTGAGCCAAAGGCAGACGCTTCACCAACTAAACCACCCAGGCTACCCTTCCTGGACCATTTTGAAGCAGATCTTATACAAAGCATCATTCACTTAGAAGGACATTTTTTAAAAACATACTGTAATACCAATATCAAATTAAGCAAAAATGGAAATAATAATTTCTTAATACCATCAAATATCCAGTCAAATCTAAAAATTCCTTGACAGCTATGCAACAGAATTTTTTAAAATTAGGAACTTATTGTCACACTTGGAAATAGAGATATTTCTTTTTTTTTTTTTAAGATTTTATTTATTTATTTGACAGAGAGGGACAGCAAGAGAGGGAACACAAGCAGGGGGAGTGGGAGAGGAAGAAACAGTCTTCCCACTGAACAGAGAGCCTGACGCAGGGTTCGATCCCAGAACCCTGGGATCATGACGTAAGCTGAAGGCACACACTTAACAGACTGAGCCACCCAGGCACCCCTGGAAGTAGAGGTACTTCAACCCAAAGTCTAGATTTCTGACTTTTCTCTTAATGAAAATATCTAGCCACTCAGGGTACACATTCTAGAATAGCAACACTGAGCAGGACCCGAGCAGCCACTCCCCCTTTTATACAGGTCTCACAACTCCAGATACAGTCCTATTGTCCTGCCCACCGCTCATTCCATATGTCTACACTATCTACCTGGTTCCTGGACACAACAGAGTCTGCAATCCTAAATCTAAGCTGACAGAATTATGGGTGATTGCAACCAATCCTTTAGTTTTGGGGGTTACCGATGACATAAGTGATGACCACAGCCAAGCTGTACAGTAAGGTGCAGATCGAACAGAAAATCACGACCCTGAAGACAAATGGTCAGATCTGAAGGTCAACCCAAGGGCAGAACAAGAGAAGATGTAAAGTCAACAGACAAGGAAGCCAAGAGGGGGATGGAGGAGTTACGAAGCACAGATTGATTTGATTAGTTCAAGAATTATTTGGAGAACCATATTATGTGCTGGGCTCTCTTCTTTGCAATGCATTCCAAGATCCAGAGATGGGTAATGTTGCTTTTAAAGGAGTTATGCCAAGTCCAACACTACACAAAGCTTTCCCCTCCTCCCCACTCATTTGTCAGTTTTGAAATGTGAGAATGCAGCCACAGTGGGTTAAATTAAAAGTACAGTCACTGGGGTGAGGTATTAATTCTCTTAAAATTGAAACTAAAATTAAAATCTGAAATGAGATTCCTTACACTCACCTCTATCTGTATGTTGACTCCTTTTCAGATATGCTGGAATGCTCAACACTCAGTGTAAGAAAATAAAATGGTGTGCGTTTGACAACCAGATGCTATTCAAAATTAAAAGAGCTTAATTTTAAGACCAGCAGAAGAGAAGACATGCAATTTGCTTGCGATGCACACAGTAAATTAAAAACTAAAAAAAGGCAATGAGTGTGAAATATTAAATATTTACTTCTCAGGGTATTTTTGTGCACTCTGATATTAATGGGTAATAATAATTACTGTGCCTTATCCAAGACACACCTAGACTGAGAAATTAAATTCCCAGCATATGGGGGTGGGTACCGGTCAATACCTGTGCTTAATTCCCATTATATTAATAGAAACAGAGGAAATGTACCAATGAAAAAGAGAGAGGGAGAACCCCAGAAACTTAATATAAAGGGAACTCTGGAAGGGTTTGTTTCCTTTGGAAGTAGGTGAATTAATTATATTAAAATTTCTCAAAATAAATATGCATCCAGGACAGAGAAGCAGAGCACATAAAGGATTTCATAGAAAAGAACTTACAAAACTGACATTTGTCAGTCTCCTTGTGTGCTAAAAACCTCAAAGTGGCTTGGGACTCTGTGGGAGTTCAGTGCAGGAAATCAGCCTCCTTGTGAGAACCCCTCTCTGCCCAGTGGTCATATCTTTAATGAGGAGATGCCTGGCCTTTCTGCTCTACTCTCTACTTGCCAATTCCAATCCCCCCATCAAATCGTCCACACAACCACAGTGCATTGTACACCAGTCCCTGGGGCAAACACAACTCAGAGCCATACCTACATGTCACACATAGAAAGGCTATGTGACCCCAGCCAGTGATTAATGTAATTAAGGAATCCAGAGCTGTGGTCCAACTTCTGTTATTTAAGCGCTTAGATAGCCTAAATGTAGACTTCAGCATTTGTATTTGTAAAGAAGGAAAGTATAATCTCTTTTTACTTCCTTCATAAAATCAAAGGACTCGAAAACATGGCATGTCTGTGAACGTAGGGAAAAGCTCTCTACAAGACCAAGGACCATAAGAACCTAATACTATACATTCTCCTTTACAGAGCTTTGACTCGCTTTTTTTTTTTTTTTTTTTTGGTCTTTTGACCTTTTTTCTAAAATTAGAGCCATACGCATCAATGTATAAAAATTAAATAAGATAAGCAGACAGAAGGGGGGATGGCATTCATGTTCTCACCACCCCAAAATAACACCCACGAACACAATGCATATAGATCAGTCTAAGCCAGTGCTTCTCCAACAAGGGGTAGGGGAGCCAATTTTACCCTCCACTCCCAGGGGGAGGACATTTGGCAATTTCTGGAGAAGTTTTTGAGTGTCAGAAATTCAAGAGGGGAGGGATGAGGCATCTAGTGAGTAGAAGCCAGAGAGGCTGTTGAATATCCCACAGGGCACAAGACTGCCCTCTACAATAAAGAATGATTCAACCCAAAATATTAGTAGTGCCAAGAATGAGAAATCCCGACCCACAATACATGTGTATGTAACCTCACAGGTAATGTTAATGCCAGAACCATTCTAAAAGGTCTTCCACCAAATTATGCTAAGTGGAATGGCATTCCCAGATTCCCAGAATTTACCCGATATTGGTACTATTATAACAACAGAAAAACAATGTAATTAAATTTGTTATTGAAATTATAAAATGAGGGGCACCTGGGTGGCTCATTTGGTTGAGTGTCTGCCTTTGGCTCAGGTCATGATCTCAGGGTCCTGGGATCGAGCCTGTGTTGAGGAGTCTGCTTCTCCCTCGGTCCCTCCCCAGCCCTGCTTGTGCTCTCTTTCACATATAAATAAATACAATCATAAAAAGAAAGAAATTATAAAATGTTTCTTCATACACAATTAACGAAGGAGGGATTTGTGATAATATACACCATTTATCATTTACTCTCCCAATTTCTTCTATAACTGCAGGAAGCTGGTGAGGTAACAAGGGAGAGAGGGATGAGATGGGTTTTACTCAAGCAAATTTAGGGGTGTCTCTTTGTCAGTTACTCCTACAAAATATTATTTCTTGGCCCTGTGATGGAGTCACTCCGACATTAGATTGGCCATCAAGAAAACATAAGAGACTCAAATTATTACGGGGGACATGTGAAAGTAAAAATATTCTTATGGGTAACAATCTTCTTGCTTTTCTTATAAATAACTAGTTATAGAGTTAAGAAAATAAATAGACTATATATTTTTAACTCTAATAAAAGGAAATATTACTTTTTACAGAGCTAAGAAATCAAACATTAAAACTCCACCAAAACTTATATAATAATTAAGTTAATAGAAATGAAAGGAGGTCAAATAGGAGAAACATCCCACAATTTTTTTGATCTAAAGAATATTGTAGGGGTGCCTGGGTGGCTCAGTGGGATAAGCCTCTGTCTTTGGCTCGGGTCATGATCTCAGGGTCCTGGGATTGAACCCCGCATTGGGCTCTATGCTCGGCTGGAAACCTGCTTGCCCCTCTCTCTCTGCCTGCTGCTGTGCCTACTTGTGATCTCTCTCTCTCTTTCTCTCTCTGTCTCTCAGAGACAGAGAATAATAAATAAGCAAATAAATAAACAAAATCTTTAAAAAAATTTTTTTCATTAAAAAAAGAATATTGTATAAAAATGATACCAATTAAATGGAATCATTACTATAATCAAAATCAGATCTACTGCCTTATTTTTCATTTAGTAATGTATAGATCTTTTATATGTCCACATATATAACTCTGAACAACTCCTTTAACAGCCCTAGAATGCATGATTGTAAAGTGTTTATAATCTATTTAATCACCTGCTGTAAATATTTATATTATTTTCAGTTAATTAAAGTAAACAATGCTACTCTGAACATCTTCATTGTTAAATCTTTATTTTAATAATTCAAATCTATCAAAAATACATTTTGAATTATGTTGTTAACTTCATAGAAGTTGAGTAAAAGTCAAAGTATAGGATCCAGACAGTCAAATTGTCCTCCAAAAGATTTTATTCGAAGGTAAAATTCAAGTTCACCTTTATATTTGCTGTTTTCCCTTCTCTAACAAATTTACTCTATTCTCGAAAGTAGTGTCCACTGCCTTTCCAGATGAGCATGAGTATTCTCAGTGATGTGCTCTACTCTATGGGACAAGAGATAAGCCACAGCCTATCCAAACTACCTAAGTTGACCTGACTTCCAGGTTTTGGTTCAACCAAATTTGATTACTGATCATTGAATTACTTAGGTAAAATTTCACAGACACAGACCCATAGCAAATCTGATTCAGCCATGAGGGGAATCCTAATTAGCAGTTTATCCTTCCTTCAAACCAACCTTCTATCTAACCTCATCCAATGGTCAATGTGTCAATTCAGTTTACATATGTAATTAATTTTTAAATGTTGTTTCCAAGGACCCCCTATAGACTTCCTCTTTTTTCTTTCTTTCTTTAAGATTTTATTTATTTATTTGATAGAGATCACAAGTAGGCAGAGGCAGGCAAAGAGAGAGGAGGAAGCAGGCTCCCTACTGAGCAGAGAGCCTGATGTGGGGCTCGATGCCAAGACCCTGAGATCATGATCTGAGTCAAAGACAGAGGCTTTAACCCACTGAGCCACCCAGGTGCCCCATATTTTTTTTTAAGATTTTATTTATTTATTTAACAGAGAGAGAGAGAGAACACAAGCAGGGGGAGTGGGAAAGGGAGAAGCCGGCCTCTGGCCCAGCGGGGGAACTCAACATGGGGCTCCATGTGGGGCTGGATTCCAGGATCCCAGGATAATGACCTCAGCTGAAGTCAGATGCTTAATGACTAAGCCACCCAGGAGCCCCTAGGTTTCCTCTTTCTGATAGGTTCTCAGCAAACACTCATGAAGACACACATTATTTGAAATTTTAGGCTTTCCTTTTGTTGATTTTACTCTCAAGAATTTGGTCTTCACTTTTCTTCAGAGACCTGCTCTGCCGAACTGGAAGACATTGGAAGTTGTTGGCCAACTCAATGCCAAGGTCTTGGGGGATTCAAATGTAACTACCCTGTGCTTTTTAGAAGTCATTACAGAAGACTACATTTGTGCCTGGGCAGTGTGCCATCTACATGAAATACTTGCAATCAGGTGGAAATGATTCCCCAAACATGAAGAGGTTTCCTCGTTTCGAAATTACAGACCATGATGCCATGCTGCTGCAGTTCTTCCCTCTGGCCACTAGGGTGCCGTTTTCTGCTCCATAAAGGAATTGGCAAGAAGGGGCCTCTAGCCTATAATACCAACTTCCAAGTGTGAATTTATTCTTTCCTGCCTTGCTAGCAATTTTTACTTTTCCAGCTTGGCACATAGAATCTTGCAAGTCTCCCTGGAAGGTGACTCATATTTAAATATGAATAGGGCAGCTGGCTTCTGTTATCTTAAAGGGTTACATTATGTCATTGCACATTTTCAACTGGGGTAAAAACAAACTGTGCTCTTTGCACACATCAATTCCAGTAATATATATTTATATAAGATCACAGGGACTTATAAACTGTCTGAAATTTTTCCAGCCTTAAAAATTAAGACCAATGTTTCTTAATAATTCGGCAGCAACCAACCCAAATAATCCCTTTGTTACCTGGTGTGTTATTTCATAGTTCCTAAAAAATGATGATGATGATGACGCTGATGATGATGACAATGACAAGAGCAGTGATAACAAATGCTCACTTGTGTTGCCATTTACCATATACCAGGCACCATGCCAACAGCTTATATGGAGTCTTCACCGCAATTTGAGGAAGAAGATGTACATTTATTGTTCCCATTTTTCAGATGAAACTCCAAGGGCTTCATGAGGAAAAGGTCTAAACATGAGAAAAAGGCAGAGACAGGGTTTAAAAGTAAGCAGGGTTTTTTTGATTGCTTGTTTAGGATTTATTTATTTATTTATTTATTTATCTGAGAGAGTATGTGCAAACGGGGGGGAGGGCAGAGGGAGAGGGACAAGCAGACTCCATGCTGAGCATGGAGCCCAATGGGGGCTTGACCCCACAACCATGAGATCATGACTGAGCCAAAATCAAGAGTCAGAAGCTTTATTGACTAAGCCACCCAGGCACCCTGAATGTAGGCAGTTTTAACTCCAGAGCCTAAATTTTTAACTAATATGATATACGTTCACCTGCGTATCTCAGTAGATAATTTTCTGAGGCTCTACTGAGCAAGTCTTGAATTTTCCTCGGGACTTATCTCCTCTGGGAGACCTCTCCTGGCCACCCGAGGCTAGATGAGATGTCCTGAACCTTCCTGAGTACCGCATGCACAGACCTCCATTAGACCATGAAGCACACTCTATTTATGGGTCCCTACTCACCGCCTGCCCCCACCGAGGACCAAGCACTCCCTAAGCACCCAGGACTAGGTAGGCATTTAGAGTCTGATCGAGTAAGGAACATTTGAGCAAATGAATCCTGTTTTCTCTTAAAACAGCAGTATAAAATCTGAGAGCTATATTCTTCTTCCGCTTCCATATTACCCCCACCATGAAGTCTACCTCACTAAAAAGTTCTCTGAAATCCTGCCTCTTTCTGAGGTGTGACAAATCCAGGGTCATAGCACCTGGGTTAGAGTTCTGGCCTGTCACCCCCTTGACAGAGACCTAGGGCTTCACCCTCTGGCCTCCATTCCCTCAGCAGTGAAATGGGTTCTGTAACAGCACCTAGTCCACACTATAGGCTGTGATGTGGGTTAAATAGCATAAGGTGATTGAGCAAAACCTTAGTAAAAAGTAAGTAATAGTAGGAAGAGCAATCGTATGAACAGATGTCGGTATAGGAACAAGGGTACTAGAAGCAGTAATAGTCCCTGAAATGCTGAACATGAGCAATCAGGAAGGGAAGTTGAGGACACAGCCTCACTTTTTTTTTTTTTTTTTAACGTTTATCAGCTCTTCAGTGCTTTCCCTTTAAAGGGTATAACTTCCTCATCAAAAATAGTACCACGTCTTCTTTAGATACTAAATAATCATTTTAAGAATTACAAAAGGGAGGCACTTGGGGGGCATAGTCAGTTAAGCATCCAACTCTTGATTTCAACTCAGGTCATGGTCTCAGGGTCATGGGATAGAGCCCCAACATGGGCTCCATGCAGGGCGTGGAGCCTACTTAAGATTCTCTCTCTCGGGCGCCTGGGTGGCTCAGTGGGTTAAGCCTCTGCCTTCAGCTCAGGTCATGATCTCGGGGTCCTGGGATCGAGCCCCGCATCGGGCTCTCTGCTCAGCGGGGAGCCTGCTTCCTCCTCTCTCTCTCTGCCTGCCTCTCTGCCTACTTGTGATCTCTGTCTGTCAAATAAAGAAATAAAAATCTTTTAAAAAAAAAATTATCTCTCTCCTCTCTCTCTCTCTGCTCCTTGCCGCCTGCTCCCATTCTCTGTCTCTCTGAAAATAAAAGTAATACATGAAAATTTAATAAGAAAATTTTTTTTTCAATTACAAAAGAATAATTCTCATGTGCCAAGAACTATGTAAACAGTTATGTGCATTATGTAATTTAATCTTTCAAGCGAAATCCTATTAACCTCAGGCACGGATGAGGGAACAGAGATTCAGAGAGGTTCAGTATCTGCCCAGGACCACACAGCAGACAAGTTACAGCACCAGGATATGAATTTTAATCTATTTACTTAATGGCCTCTCCCTCCCACTAGACTGAAAGTACCATGAGGCAAGAGACAACATCTGTTCTCTTCAATATTGCATTCACAGCCCATCACGTAGTGAGTCATCAGTAACAGAAAACTTTGGAATGTGTGGAAAAATGAATGAGTAAATGGATGAATAAATCCAGAACCTAAACTCTTAACCAATTAAGCCTCTTAATTATCTGAGATGAATGATATTTTTGAATAACACATCACAGGCAAAATTAGAAGCTGACTGAGCAATTTTATACTAACACTAACCAAAAAAACCTGCTATTTATTGAGTGCCTCCTATGTTGTTCCTGTCCTTAAAAAGCCTCATAAAGATATATTTAATCCTTTCTCCGATCCATAAGGTAGATAGTATTATCATAATTTACAAATACATTGTGTCGCCCGGTTGTGCAAGATTTGAATGCAGGTCGCGCCTGGGTGGCTCAGTGGGTTAAGATTTGAATGCAGGTCTTATGGTCCCAAACCCAACAATTTTCTACATCGGATTTCCATCTCAAAGGCAGCTGTGTGCTCTACTTACCCTCAGAGAAACACGAGGTTCATGCCAACCAATCTTCAGGAGTTACAAGAAGCTTCGCAACTCTGTTGACTGTGGTCAAGAAGAATCATCCAGGAGACCAGATTACATTTGGTACCCTGTGTGTGCAGAGCTTGTCCCCTCCCTGTATTTTCAACAGGGTTGAAGGAATCTTCAGAGTCATGTACCTTCTGCTGACTATTTCCTTCAGGGAACAAGCATCCAGGTTTGTCCTTGGAACTTTGAGTGTGAACAGTGACTCTGCTCCAACACGTGACATTCAGTTTTAAGTTAGTATACCCCCATGGCTCTGAAAAAACTGGGCACCAAGCTCTGGATTTGCTTACGCCAATAGTAAGCTCCTGTACAAACTCCCCATTTCTCTGCTAGTGACCGATCCTAAAGAGCCCTTCCACTTCTGCTAAATGCTCCAGATGATGCCGTCTGATGAAAAGAGATGAACGTCAACCAACCTTTCATTTACTTACTCAACAAATACTTGTTGAGTGCCTACTGTGTATCATACAGGGTCATTTTTGTAAAGGGCACAAAAGAGACACCAGATAAAATAAATGGCAGCCGCTGCTCTTGCTGTTGATTTTCCTCCACTTTCTGCTCCTGGAGGCAGAATAATCATCCCCCAAAGATGCCTGCATCTTTGTTACTCTACCTTGCAAAAGGGGCTTGGCTGATGGGAAGGACGTTGAGATGGGGGACGAGCCTGGGTTAGCCGTCTGGGCCCAGTCTCAGTATGTGAATCCTTACCCAGAGCCTTTTCCTGCTCCTGGGAGAGGCAGAGAGAGATGTGACCATGGAGGAAAGAAGGGTCCCAGGGCTGTAACATGAATGGCTTTGATGACAGGGGAAAGGGCCACAAGCCACTGAACGTGGTCAGCTTCTAGAAGCAGAAAAAGACAAAAAAATAAACAACCTCCTAGAGCCTCCAGAAAAGACACCGTCCTGCCAACACCTTGATTCTGGCTCAGTGAGAACTAGAATGGTAGGATAATCAATTTACACTGTTTGTCTGTGGTCCTTTGTTAGAACAGCCATAGGAAACCAACACACACTGCAACCGAAAGGAGCAGTTCTCTGAGATTTCTAAGTGGTAGGAAAACTGATTTTTTTTTTCCAAGTGTTTCAAGGGTACATATCAAATTTTACGCCTAAAAATTGAAAAGTACAAGAATGTAATGAATAATTAAGTAAATATTAGTGTTGGATACAGTTAGTACCAGCTGCAAAAATACCTATCCCACATATCACATTGCAAATCTTCCAGAATCAATATGCAACATTAGTGGATTAAAACGAGCTCCCTCACGAGTTGAGGTAGATGGCCATTCCGCATAGCCAGTCAGCAGAACTCCACAATGTTCACCAAGAAGAGCCACCTCAATCACTTGATTTTTATTGTTTCACTTCAAGTATTTTCATTGGTCACAGTCACCTGTAAATTTGCTCATCAAAATGTGTTTTCCACTCGGATCACTTCATCCACTGGGAGGGGAAAGAAAAAAAAAAAAGATTGGCGCTATGCCAAAGAAGGAAAAAAAATTAATTTTCTTGCGGCGGAGGATCTTGTTAAAATGAAACATCTTTCCCATGAAATGGATGCTAACACAACACAACGGAATACTAATAAAGTCCTTTCATAATATTTTTCCTAAAGATTACTTGCATTTTAAGAATTGCCTTTTATATTGCCCCCAAGTGATGCTTAACAAGATAAATCGCTTCAGAACAAGAGTTACTTTTTCCTTGCATTTCTGGGTAACTAACGGATGCTTTTGTGAAGTTATCTTGAGCCACGGAAACTTACCAAAAGATAGGATCGTTTATAGTTAAAAGGAATAATTTGTGTGATTTAAAGAAGAGCTAATAAAGCCCCCAATTTTCCTAAGATAGCACGAGTGCCTGGCAGGACCGTATTTGTGCTTAACAACTGGGAAGAAAGTACTCGTGTTTAATATTTCACAAACAATATATTCGTTTTATGCGCATTTAATACATGCAATTTTAAACCCAAGCTTTTAAATATTCACTAGTCATCTCATAATGAAAATTGAATGCATCATGCTTTTGGGCCTTGGGGGTGGAGGGGATGTGTAGATTTTTAAGAAACTGCACATTTCCCCTCTTCTCCCTCAAGAAAAGCCGGGGGGGTGGTGGGAGATGAAGAAAATGTTGATGGTGTCGGGATATTGGACCGTTGGTGAGCAGGTGTGTGCTATTGAATGGGCCTCTGGTGAATTGGAGGCTTTTAAAAGAGATTGATTCTCTTAACTAATTATTTCAAACATGCTTTTAAAGGTATTAATTACTTGTGGAAAAGATTCTCCATTTGCTTCTAAATTGTTTCTTTGGGTGATTCTTTGCCTGCAAAAATGTCTGGGGTAAAAGGGAACGTTCTGTCACCGTAATTTTAAATAACATATTTAAACGATACATTTAAATGTGATCTTTGAAATTATATAAGCTGTATTCCAATGTCATTAGAATTCTTAAGACACGTTTAAAACGATATGAAATAATTTAAATTCTGTTTTTTATGTAAAAGTAATTTATTCATGTGTAAAATCATTACATGTATTTATATATGATCTACATACATAAATATATATAAAACCATTTGTATACATAGATGTGTCTGTAAATATATTTATATCCATATATAAATGTATATAAGTGCTAGATTGAACATCTCCTAAAAGACCTTCGGTTTTGTTTTATTTGTGCATGTGTGTGTATGTCACATAATTCTATGAAAAATCCTACTTAGTTTATTTTGCAGAATTGTGTAAAAGATACTTAGACACTAACCAGCTCCTTCTTTACCTTCAATCCCCGTCTTTAGTGCTACAGAGTTGTTTATTCAATGACTTTTCAGTTTAATCGGCTGAAGGCATTTCAATCTGCATCAGAAAAAGCATCTTTGGTTGGCCTTGGTCGGAAACATTTTAAATGCATCAAATCTAGTATCACAGGGGTAGACATCCCTGTAATCAAGTCATTGGAATATTACACACGATTCCATCCTGCCTTGTGACTTAATTGTTAGAGTGTTAGGAGCCTGGGGCATTCAGGTTCACATGAAAAAAAATTTTGCAACCCCTCAGGCACAGGATATTTTCACCGTGTGGAAGGAAGAGTTTCCAGTGACAAGAGGCCATTTTGCCAACTTGCTGTCCAGAACTCAGATTCATGAGTTACAGAAAACAGAAGAAAGAAACTTAACACTCTTGGCAGTAGGGTAGGGATTGGTCATTTTAAATGCTCCTTAGTAATGCCATAAAGTAACAAAATAACACTTAAAAAAAAAAAAAAAAAAAAGCTCACAGGCACCTGGATGTTTGAGCAACTACTTTATTCTAATCCAGCATCTGCCAAAATGTGTAGGAATATCTTCCCTATGCCAAGATTTCTCTCTTTTTCCACATAAACATTTGAAACAACAAAAAATACGTTAAAAAAACTAACTGTATCAATTCGGTTCGCTTCTGTTAGATTTTTAATAATACTACCTCTATTCACCGTCACCCATACAGAGTTGTAAAAGCTTTATCGCTAATGTGAAATATATAGATAAGAGAAACACAGAAAGTAAAAAATCGACATCAAAAATCATCTTTGGTTCCCCCCAAATACATTGTAAGACATTGAATGAATACCTAATTGTTAAAACCAACACAAAGGACTGAAACCTTTCTCTCGACGTTCCCAACAGGATAATATAGTGTAACAGTTTATAAACACAAGCCAGGAATTAAAATTAAAAACTACCCCAGGTCAGAAATGAGACCACTTTATAATTAGAGAAAAAACTACCAGTCCCCAGTGGAGATTAAGAAGGGGATGGTTTCTGAAAATGTACATAAGAGGGACAAAAATAAACAACTTCCACAGTCTGGTGGCACAATTCTGTTCCCTTGTGATGGAAACACAAAAAGGAGTCTCTAACAAGCTCCAAAAATATGTGTATGTGTATTTTAAGTCAAATTTAGCTTTCCAGACAACTACGTTTTTCTGCTGGAAATAATGAACTAACATAAAAATGATATAAGGATGTGTGTAAAAAGGACATTTAAGAGAAACAGGTTGAAGAGCTTCATAAATTTACCAAAGATTAAATTAAAGCTGGATGTGTAAGATGTAGTGATAAAACAATCAGGGGCTGTTCCTTCTTTTAAGCAAGGATGGTTTGGGCTTTATCGGAAAGCAGGCTTGCATAACTAATCAGAGGCATGGCCAGCCCAGGCTCTGAAAGGGGGAGTCCCAGGCAGCCCCTTGCGGTGCATATATGCTCAAAACTCATTACGTTTGATATGCCTTGTTCTTGACCTAAATGCAATAGAAATTCTTCCTTGGGGTGCATGATATACATGAAAAAGTACAACTTCTTTTTTAAAACGCCATTAGAATATTTTATTGTGTGTGGACATACACTCTTGTTACTCCTAAATGCTATTCTATTGAGTACAGTTTATATTCACTGGCAAAGCGAAATCTCCGGGGAAGCCAGAGAGGGAATGCAATTTCTGGTAATAACAGCTCACAACAGTGAATACTATCCACTTATCCCCACAATTTCCAGCTATTTTGGACTCCTTTCTGAATTAACCTTTCATATCAAAAGGAGCAATTGTGCACACTAGAGACTCCAGCACAATTTCATGCATAATTTATTCACTCAGTTCAACATTAAACGCACAGTCCTTGACTTTGTCAAGGTGGATTCTGTTGGCAGACTTCACAAGCAGCAAAACAGGAGAAATGAGATCTACAGCTCAACCTCTTCACCTATTCTGTCTGGCAAAAGACGGTGAGTGGGGGCGGAGGGAAGGGAAAAAGAAGACAAGACTGGAGCCCAGCATGTTGTCATCTATAGAACCCCTAGCAAGCGCATGGTATTTTCACATCAGTAGTCCCTGAAAGGTTGTTTTTTGTTGTTTTGTTGGTTTTTTTTTTTTAAGTTCAAAACAATTGAAATAAACTTGAATTCTGCTTCACCAACAAAAATGTAAGGTACTTTGTTACCTTCCTGACAATTCTGCCATCCCCAGGAAAAACAATACTTATATCTTGGGTTGCTTAGGAGGCATGATGGGAAGAAATGACTTGAGGCTCTTATTAAAATACACCCACACATTAGCTTGAGGTCATATTAGAAGGGCTCATTTCAGAAATTTCAATAATGCAGACTTGCCAGTGAGATCCCAAACCCCAGCTTTGCCCTCCCAAATTGGCCTTCAAGAACATAGACTTCCATTTTCTCTCCTAAACTACCCCTCTGAACCCTCAAATGAGCGATGTGTGCAACGAGTTGTAAAAACGGAACCCGGATACCCCAGGAAACTGTTCTGCCTTTTTGGAGACGGTCGAAGCTCAGAGTAGATAGGAAATCCATTTACTTTCCTTTAAAGGCCGTACTCAGGGACACCTGCGTGGCTCACTTGGTTAAGCGGCTGCCTTCGGCTCAGGTCAGGATCCCAGGGTCCTGGGATTAAGTCCTGCATCGGGCTCCTTGCTTAGCAGGGAGCCTGCTTCTTTCTCTGCCTCTGCCTGCTGCTCTACCTGCTTGTGTTCTCTCTCTCTTTCTCTCTCTCTCTCACTGAAAAATAAATCAATAAATAAAATCTTTAAAAAATAAAATAAAATAAAGGCCATACTCAGAGCCACTCAATCCCATACCTGAGCTCAACCACTGTCCACGTAGAAACTCTTTCTCAGTCCCCTGGATTACAAACGATTCTGCTCATACTGTTACGGGGGGATTTTTCCTGTTAATGATCACTCTATGAACACTTAATATCTGCCAGCAACTTCATTAAGGCTTCACAATCATTACGGGATTGATTCTGTCCAAGCACCCTGAGATAGTTACCAACATCTGAAGCTGAGACTCAGGGATCTTCATCGGCACGCGTACCCTTGCCAGCCTCACTCTCCCTTGAAAGACAAACCATGAAACTACAGCAAGAATTAAATTTTAATACCGAAACAGAGCGAAGCGATTTCCCTAAATACACTAGACGAAGTGAATTGGTCCCTCACTTTAGCACTTGCTCATTAAAATATTACCTTCCAGAAGCCAAGGCCCACTTTCCAAATCTGTGAATAATATGAGGCCCAGGAGTATGCAATGAGATGCCTTTTGGAAATACGACAAAACGCTGGAAATTTTCACGCAGGACACCTTGGCAAAAGTCTTTAAATCTAAACTTTCTTTACCGGCTGCCCCCACAGTCTAGTTAGAAGAAGCCCGAAACACATAAATTGGAGCCTTACCAAAACGGAGCCTCACTTTTATAATTTGCCTTTAAATTTACTGCAAGACCATGAAAATTAAATGCCTCTGGTACCGTCAAAGTAGCTCACTGAGAGTTCAGCCATCCCTCTCAGTTAACATTCAGCAGCCTTTTTATTGTCTCGAGACTCTGGATTTGGACCAAATCGTTGAAATCTGTGAAAACTCAAGAGGTGAAGCAGGTTTTCCATTTATGAGTTTTCAACCCAGAAAGTCCCATCCTAATGATGACATAACAAAATGACCTACCAAACTGGAGTTTCGAGACGTCATTTTGCTCTCACGTCCATTGGCCTGCCCCCCCGCCCCCGCTTGCTGCTCCCAGCCCCCCCCCCCCCCTCCCCCCCCCCCCCCTCAAATCACTGCAAGTTGAGGTGATTGGCAGGCAGTGGGCACACACAAGGCATGTTGGCCACATTGGACTCAAAATGCCATGGCAGTGGCTGGAGTCCTTGACATGCCCACCCCTCCCCTTTCTTGCTACAACATTCGGGGGGCCATGAGCCCCATAGAAAGGACCTATAATTTCAGGTCCCTGGAGCAAGATCTCATGCTTCTGGAGTGACAGTCAAGTCACAACACTTCTAGAATTCTATGTGTCAGAGGCCAAATGCTGTGTCAGGGCTCTACATCCTGACAGACACTTGGAACAGTGTCAGTTCCTTGGCTTCCTAGCTCAGCAACCTTGGGCATGTGTCTTTTTTACAACTCAGTTTCCATGTTAGGGAACAAGATGAGTAATATCTACTTTAGGGGACAACTGTAAGAATATAACCTTGTAACATTTTGGGGTGGGGGGGCGGAGAGAGCAGGGAGGGACAGAGAGAGAGGGAGAGAGAGAATCTGAAGCAAATTCCACGACTTCTCCATGCCCAGCACAGAGCCCAATGGCAAGCTTGATCTCAGATGCTGAGATCATGACCTGAGCCAAAATCAGGAGTCAGATGCTTAACTGACTGAGCCACTCAGGTGCCTTTAACCTGGTAACATATTTAAGTTGTTTAACCTATTGCCTGGCACAGTATTCACAGGTGACATTTATTGGCTTTTCCCCATATGACATAAGCTTTCATTTTAATCTTCATAACACAGAGGTTATTTGCAATATTTGTCATACATGTATGGAATCCAAACCCAGAAATTAAGTGACATAGGTAAATACTGCTCAGCAGATAAGCGAAGAGTTGGTATTTGAACTACTATCTCCGACTTCAAATCTCAAAAGTTGACGCCGCCATATTGTGCTTCCACATGAATAAATGTCACTAAAAGGAGCTCGGCAAGAATTCAGAGTATTGAGGAGGGATCTGTGAAGGCCTATAAGCCTAACTTGCAGCTAAATAAATTTAATTTGCTATTTATTCCCACATCATTCTCCAAGCTATTCCATAAAAGGGCCATCCAAATTGGTGCTCCATCAAGACCCCCTTTTCCCCATGGAGGCATCCAGCCACCAGCTGCTGCTTAGGCCTGTGACCTTTGCAGAGACCTTGCCCTTAGAAGATGGGAGCCACGTCCTCTAGGACAGAGACTTCCAGGAAGTGTGTTAGTCAACATTCTCCAGGGAAATAGAATACATAGAATGTGTATAGAGGAGCAATTTATTACAAGGCATTGGCTCACACAGTTAGGCTTACAAGTCTAAAACTGCAGTGTAGGCGTAGGATGGCTGAACGTGCGGTTTCAGCCTGAGGGCCGGCAGCAGAGAGAGAGACAATGGTGCAGAGGAAGCCCAGAGGCAATCTGCAAAAGAATTCCCTCTTATTTGGGAGACTGGATTTTTTGTTGTTGTGGTAATCAGTCCTTCAACTGATGGAGCACAGCCCATCCACATTATGAAGAGTCATCTACCTTGCTCAAAATTCATGGATTCTGATGTTAATCTCACCCAAAAACATTCTCCAAGTGGTCACATTAAAATTAGCCCTCACAAGAGGCTGCCCCCAGCCCTCCCCATCCAGATGGCCACTGACTGATTAATATAGGATTCAAAGGGCTCATGCAGAACGACTTTATGGACCAGAATGAAACTAGACGTCACATGAGATCATCTCCTCGCTTGGAGTCTCTCCTTCCCTCTTCAGCTTCCATCTCCCTCTCCCTCTCTCCCACCCCCCTTCCTTAGCAAATAGATTTAGTGCATTAAACTTTCTAAGTCCTTTTCGCTGACCCTTTTGCCTCATCTCCAAGAGCCCCCAAATGGAACATCAAGTTCATTTAACCAAATGCCTTAATGCGGCATTCAAACCCCTCCAACACTTTTGAACGCAACAACTTTGTTAAATTTACCCAACACCCCCTTATCTTCACCCCAGGGAGGTATCTTAGTCCATTTGGGCTTCTATAACAAAAACAACATAGATTGTGTGGATTGCACAGCACTGTTGTCTCGCAGTGTGGGAGTTGGAGAAGACCGAGATCAAGGCACCAGCAAGACTAAGTGTCAGGGGCGAGCCCAATTTCTGGGTCATCCATGGCCATCTGCTCACTGCGTTCTTACAGGTGAATGGGTCAGGAGAGCTGTCTGGGAGCTCTTCTGTAAGGTCACTAGCTCCATTCACGAGGGCTCTACCCTCATGAGTTAATCACCTCCCAAAGTCCCCACTTCCTGACACTGTCACACTGGGACTAGGTCTCTACATATCAAGGCACCATCAACCACATGACCTGCCAAACTCAAACACCAGATGACAGCTTTGGCTTTGGTCTCCTTCAGCACTCCATGTCATCACCAAAGGTCTGCTGCTTCCACATCTCTCCAAGTTGTCCTGTCACCTCTTCCCCACTCACACCTGAAGCCCTCTCTGCTATCCTCACTCCCCTGGACTGTTACAGTCCTCATTTCCTGCTTCCTGTCTCTTGCCTCTGAGCATGGCCTCCCCCACTGAGCATGTCATGCACTGTCACTGATGAGATGGTCCCAAATCTCATTAGCATGAGAAGGTCCCAAATCCTTCTCATGCCCAACAGACCTCTATGGCCTCTCTGCCTTCCCAGATAATTTAGCCCAGGATATTTTGACCTTCCCACTGCTCCCTGCACATCCTATCCTCTTACAACCCTCCCAGAACCACTCCCAGGCCTCGGTGGCTTGACAGCAGCTGCTCTATCTACATGGAAGGTACTTTGCCCCTTGGCCTACACACAACCCCAGCGAGCTCCTACCCACATCATTCGTCTCCCAACTCAACTGCCACATTCTGTCTGCTTGGGTTCTTCCAAAGGCAGAGCTTGAAGAAAGCACTTGAGCACAGATGGTTTGTTTGGGAAGTGATCACAGGAGGGCAAAGTGGGAAGATTGAGAAAGAGAAGGAACAGTGAGAAAAGCTCCAGTGTCAAGGTCATTGCTGTAGGCAACACCAGGATATCTGGAAACCACACAGAATTTTTCTTACAATTTGTTCCTTTGGAGGTGGAATGATGGGAATCTGTCTGTGGACTTTCATTTCCTCCATTGGGGGGGGGGGGGGTGGCCCCTGGGGACATCAACTACCTGCAACTACCTGGGCAGTTCCCCACTATACTTCCAGGTCCTGATGCATCAGAGAAAGCTCTCAGGGAGAAAAGCTGAGAGGCACCACTCACACCATCAGTGGGTCAAGAGCTAGCCCCTGCCTGGCAGCTAAATCAGAGATGGGCAAAGAGGAGGTGACCAATGTCCCCCCAGAAGCACCTGCTACTGGTTCTTTGCATAGCTTTCCCCTACCCCTCCAAAGAATGTTCTCCTGGAGCCCTCGGGGCTTATTCATTCTGATAGCACTTAGCAGAGTGGATTGTGATCATCTCTTCGTTGCTCTCTCTCTTTCTCTCTGTCTCTCTAGACCCTGAGTTCTGAGAGCGCATGTCCTGCTAGTTGGAGCTGTTGGTCTATACTTGAATTTCTTACCTGTTAAATGAATCAATCAAAAAAGTTTTCCTGAAGCCACTCCATCCTACTGAAAGTCTGATTCCACAGTTTGAACACAGATCAAAAGATAAAAGAACCAATTCGTTAACACGAAGCTTAAGATCTGTAGCCCTCCCTGTCAAATACACACCCACATAATTTAGACTGTTCAAAATGCTATCATAAAGTTCTTTGCTTCCTGTCCTTTATAATTTGAAAAGTAATAAATAACAGAGACAGAGGGAGCAAAATCCTCCAGGCTGAAAGAATGTAAAATGTATCCCTATGTATCGTTAAAGTCAATATTCAGTATATCTTTACTACATTTTTTTAAATAAATTTTTGTTACTGTAAACTCAATGGATAAAAAGGGAGCTTTAAAATAATTTAAGTGGCTATCTATCTTTTCCTATTCCAACCTTATTCAAATAATTTGAAGACTTTTTTTCTCTACCCTTCTTTTCCTGTTTGCTTCATGGGCCCTGACATAAATTCAATACAAAGACGGGTGGTTGTTCAGAGGGGCAGCCTGGAAACGTTAACTGGCTGATCACAGTAACGGTCTCATCCTAATTCCAGGCAGCAGCGCACCTCCCTAAAAGAATCATGTTCCCAAATTTCTATACATTTAAAATAGAATTCCAGTATCTTTGACTGAGTATACCCGTTTGCATCATTTTTCCATTTTAGAAAACATATGGCTGGGGGAAAAAATGTGCATTGCACACAAAAAGGTACACAACTCATGATACACAATTCATAAATAATCTTGAAAGTTAGAGCAAAATTGTTGTGTAGCTGTTGACTTTTGGAAAAGCGAGGCATGCCATTCAACAGGTATTCATTGAGCACATGCCACGGGCTGGCCTTGTGCTAGTGGACGTATTTCTTTTTAAGCGCGCAGAGCCTTTCTGCCATTTTGGACTCCCAAAGTCCATAGAGCTCCAGTATGTTAACATCAGACTCTTGTGGAAAGTCAAAGCTAATGCTATCCCTCTAATTATGCCTACACCTGAAAATAAGTATTTTCTCCCTTCGAAGATGTTCACTATTTGTTAAAGGCGTTCGTCAGTGCAATTAATGTCTGTATTCAGATTTACATTTCAGTTGTTACCTGCTCTTTTTTCACCCAGCAGTATTTTACCCCCTTCTGTATATGTATTATGTATTACACATAAAATATATATTATATGTAAAATATATAAAACATGTATTATATATAATGCATATATAAATATATATAAATATATTATAAATATATTATAAATTATATATATAAATATATATAAATATATGGCATATATAAAATATACATAAAAGACATATTATACATAAAATACACATAATACATTTATTTATGCATAAAATACACAAAATAATAAATTAACACTATAGATAAAATATACATAATATAAAACTAATAACTTTAACAATTTTGAGTGCACAAGTCAGTGACATTAAATACTTTCACAATGTATGACAGTCATCACCACCACTCGTGGTGGTGAGCTCTCTCATCATCCCAAACAGAAATTCTTTACCTATGAAAAAGCAACTCTCCGTTCTCCCTCCCCCTGATAACCTCTAGTCTGCTTTCTGTCTCTTTGAATTTGTCTCTTCTAGGTACCATATATGTAAGGACTCGTACAACATTTGTCCTTTTGTGTCTGACTTCTTTCACTTAGCGTGATGTTTTCAAGATTCATTCATCTTGTAGCATGGTCAGAATTCATTCTCTTCTGTGGTTGAATAATTTTTCATTGCAGGTAAATGTTATAGTTTGTTTATCCATTTACCTGTCCGTGAATAATGGGTTGTTTCCATCTTTTGGCTATGAGGACAAGACTGCTGTGAACACTGGTGTATAGGTATCAGAGCTCCTGCTTTCAATTCTATTTTGAGCTAATTCTTGTACATGATTTAAAGTAAGTCCAACCTTACTCTTCTGCATGCACATACCCTTCACCGTAGGTTGAAAAGACTGTCCTATCCCATTGAAGAGACTTGCATCTTTGTTGAAAATCAACCGGCTGTATATTTAAGGATTTCTCTTACATGTTTGCATTTAGTCAGCAGTGGGCCAGTTGTAAAAATTAAGCACTGGAAAACCATTTGATAAATCTCCCACACTCTGCAAAGATAAACAATCTTTGACATGGCAAAAAACATGGGACTTTTAGCATGGTATTTGCCAATGTTGTTTAGATACCTGATTTTGAAAAATTCACATATTAAAAATACTATCTCTTTGACCTTTTTTTTAGAGAGAGAGAGAGAACGCGTGTGTGAGTGGGAGCAGGAGGTGGAAGGAGAAAGGCAGAGGGAGAGAGAGAATCTCAAGCAGGCTCCACGTCCAGCTCAGAGCCCAACACAGAGCTTGATCTCTCAACTCTGAGATCATGACCTGAGCCCAAAATCAAGAGTTGGACGCTTAAATGACTGAGCCACCGAGGCGCCCCTAAAAATCCTATTTTTATTTAGCTCCACATCTAAACATGTCATGCTACATGTGAGCTAGAGCAGAAGTATTGCCTCACCTTGTCACTTCAAGGTAAAGGTCAATTTCTTTGGATCTACCTGCTGTAGCACTCTTGAGCTCAGGTGAGCTCAGGAATGATTCTATTAGCTGTGACTTTTAACCATACTGGATAATTTCACAATGAACAAAACATGTTCTAGAATTCTGAGGCTACAAGTTACAAATGGTGGGATCTTTCAGAGTAATAGGTCCCAACTTCCACATTTAGCTGACTCTACAGTCCAGTTGGATTAAATCCATTATCAGTTATTAGCTAAGGGATCCTGCAGACATTATTACATTAAGATTAAGTTATACAGTCCCTGGACCCAGAAGATGTAATGGAAACAGCTACCTCAAACTTCATCTTGAGTGTGGCATTTCCCTTTGAAAACTTCCCTAGGCAAAACAGAACCAAACAAAACAGAAAACCATAAAAATAAAAGTTGTTATAAAATTTAAAAAAAAATTGAGGCAATTCATGGGTAGACCTTCCATAAAGGAAGACATTATAAAGCCTGTGGCTCAAACGGGTACATGAAAAGATGCTCAACATCATTCCTCATCAGGGAAATGCAGATCAAAACCAAAATCAGATATCACCTCCCACCTATTAGAACAGCTGGTATCCAAAAGCCAAGAGATAACAAATATTGGCAAAGACGGAGAGAAAAGGGCTTGTGGACGGTTGGTGGGAATGTGGTACGGACACTGAGGAAAACAGTATAGAGGTTCCTCAAAAATTTAATACAGAACTACCGTATGATCAGCAAGCCCACTTCTGAGTTTATATCTGAAGGACATGAAATTACTATCTTTTTTTAAAAAAGATTTTGTTTATTTATTTGACAGAGAGAGGCAGGCAGAGAGAGAGAGAGGGAGAAGCAGGCTCCCCGCTGAGCAGAGAGCCCGGGCGGAGCTCGATCCCAGGACCCTGGGATCATGACCTGAGCCGAAGGCAGAGTTTTCAACCCACTGAGCCACTCGAGCGCCCCTGAAATTACTATCTTGAAGAGATATCTGCATCCCCATGTTCACTGCAGCATTACTGAACAGTCAAGTCGTGGAAACAACGTCAGTATCCATTAGCCGATGAGTGGATAAAGAAAACACAATGTATATATAAACTATGGAATATTATTCAGCCATAAAAAAGAAGGAAATCCTGTCATTTGCAACCACATGGATGGACCTCGAGAGCATTAGGCTAAGTAAAATAAATCAGACAGAGAAAAACAGATACCATATGATCTCACTTATACGTGATATCTGAAAAAACTGAACTCATAGAAACAGGGAGTAGAATGGTTTTTGCCAGGGGCTGGGGTTTGGGGAAAATAAGAAGATATTGGTCGAAGGATATAAACTTCCAGTTGTAATATGATTAAGTTGTGGTGATGTAATACTGTACACCTGATGACTATAGCTAAAGATGCTGCATTATATACTTGAAAATACCTAGTAGAGTAGATTCGAATGTTTTCATCATACACATAAAAACAGTAATTATGCTAGGGGATGGAGATGCTCACTAACTTCATTGTGCTAATCATTTTGCAATATATAACTCCATCAAATCATTGTACTGTACAGCTTAAACTTATAGAAGATACTATGTCAATTTTATCTTGATAATACTGGGGGGGGCGGGTAAGAGAGAGCGGCATGGGAGAAGAAAGCAGCTCTTAATGATGCTTTTTGATTTGCTTGGGGAAGAGACAGCAGGAGGTCAGGTGTAGGTGGTAGGGGTAGAAAGCAAGAAGGAACAGACTTAATCGCTGCTTTATACAATTCTTTGCATTACCCGTATAAGACAAACATCAAAACATTTTAAAATTTGTGACTTTAACATATTAATGACTGAGAACATTTTTGTTAAAACATTTAAAATGTTTATTAACAAAATGTTTAAATATGATAAATGAGGAGCGCCTGGGTGGCTCAGTCAGTTAAGCCTCTGCCTTTGGCTGCTGTCATGATCTCGGGGTCCTGGGATCAAGCCCCGAGTCCAGCTCCCTGCTCTGCTGCATCTCCCTCTGCCCCTCCTCGCTGCCTGTGCTCGCTCTCTCTTTATTTCTTCTCAAATAAATAAAATTTAAAAAAATAAAATGTAATACAACATTTATCTTAAAACACATGCATTGCAAAACAAAACAAGAAGTGACAAGTTTGTGCCATTATTTTTAGTTGAAGTTTCTGAGACCTATCCAGAAAGTTGGTAATATATTTAAAGGTGATGAGCCAACTTAAAGGATGAAATATTTCATCCTTAGTTTCTTTATTTGTAAAATGAGGTTATTAATAACAGCTTCAAGGTATGGCTGTAAGAAAAAAATGAGATAATAAGCATAGAATCACTTAGTACGATGCATAGCAGATGGTCAGGACTCAACAAACGTAGTTCTATTCTGAATATGTTAGTTGTCTTTTCTTAGGGAAATGGTGAGGTACATTTATATCTTCTCTGGTTATCTTTGTGGAAAGTGAAGCAAGATAGTCACCCATCGCTTTTCGCTTGATACAGTCTATGAAGGTAGCCTGTGTTATCTTTCCTTCTTAAAGAAAATTGATAAAGGATAAAGCTAAAGTTATAGACTGGTTCATCTCTCACTCACTTAAACTCCAGAGAGGAAAATCTGGTTAAGAAAATAAACAATTTGTTGGGGCGCCTGGGTGGCTCAGTGGGTTAAGCCGCTGCCTTCAGCTCAGGTCATGATCTCAGGGTCCTGGGATCGAGCCCCGCATCAGGCTCTCTGCTCAGCAGGGAGCTTGCTTCCTGCTCTCTCTCTCCCTGCCTCTCTGCCTGCTTGTGATCTCTCTCTGTAAAATAAGTAAATAAAATCTTTAAAAAAAAAAAAAAGAAAAGAAACAATTTGTTAAACTTTATAAAAGGTTTTATAAAACACGTGACTTGGTATATAAAACTAAGCACTTACAACTGATTAACTGTATAACTATATTGTATCATTAATTTTTCCCATCACATCTCTTCAAATTTATTGGCAAAATGTCAAGTAAGGGGCGCCTGGGTGGCTCAGTGGGTTAAAGCCTCTGCCTTGGGCTCAGGTCATGATCTCTGCTCAGCAGGGATCCTGCTTCGTCCCCTCTCTCTCTCTCTTTCTCTCTCTCTGCCTACTTTGATCTCTATCTGTCAAATAAATAAATAAAATCTTTTTTAAAAAAGTCAAGTAAAACTATATTGTCATCCTATTTCCCTCTTATTGGCACTCAGACAAGAGAAATATTCCATAGAGTGTGAACCAAAATTAAGCTCATTCAAAAAGATCATTACAATCAGCTTCTTTCCTTACAACTAAGGGAGCTGGAATAAATATGAATTTAAGAAAACAATTTTAGAAGTGGAAACTGTCAGTAATGAGTACATTAAAAAATAACTTCTAATGTAATCCACAGAAAAGAGTGAAGAGCCAAAATTTCAACCAAATATTATTAGGTGAAATTAAAATCACTACTCCAAAGGACCCAACTCAATACATACCCCATTTTCATCAATAAATTAAGGTATAATTAGTAAAAATATAATGCTGCCTTCTGGAAGAATGGGAAGTTTAGAGCCACCAGTCTCACTCTTAACTGAGAGGAGAGAACTTTGAAGGTACATTAGACAAAGAAAAGATCTCACATTGGTCTTATCCAGCATTTAAAGGCTAAGAATAAAGACATTTTTAAAAAACCCTCTAAGTTTGATATGATACCTAGCCAAAAAGGGTAGAGTTGAGCCTCCTTGTGTGTATATTTGGCTGGAAAAATGGATGAAGTAAATGTATTACCATCTGGTAAAAGTCAATAAATTGAGCAAAGAAATTATTATTATCAGAATCAGTCTATGGCTTGATGACTACACTCTCACGTTGTGATAGGGAGGGAGACATAGTGTTTATTTTAAAACACCTGAACCTGCAATATAGTTTAATAGTTTAGATCATGTCATCAGGAGTCAGATGGTCCAAACACCAGATCTACTGAGCAAGCGACTTATCTTCTCCAAGCCTGAACTGCTCCTCTGTAAAATGGACCTAAAACTTGTGCCTGCCCCAGTTCGGTGGAACAGAAGACAGAAGGCCCCAGAGAAGTGGCCAACCATACTCCAGACATTTCAGTGATGATTTCTATCATTATTTCAAGGGAGAAGCTCTGTTGTATGGATATTTGGATTTAACGTTTCTTTCCTTGGAAAAACATAAGATGCGTCTTTTTTTTGGCTACGCCCAGCGAATGTGAATGATGCTCTGTGGAGAGGCTTCACCCCCAGGTACTAAGAAATGATTCGGTCGCAGTTTTTGTTTTCTTTAGCACAGAGAGAAAACACCACACTTACCAAAGGAATGACTTCCACCAAAACATCCCCTTGAGTGTTTCATTTTGCTTCTCAGTGTCTGGATTTTGGCGTTTGAGAACTAAGGAATGACCACACAATTTCTGGGCACGGATGTGACCCAACTCTGTGGCACATACAGGAATCCACTGCCCACCCACATGCCTTTGCCAGGACTAGCGTCTCCAGCCACAAATTCTGCCATGGCTGCAACCATAAGAACAACAGTCTTGCTCAAAGTAAGGAATTCAGAGTAAACGTTGCATATTCAAGGAGCACGAGGCGCGTGATATCCACACAGAGAAACAACTTCAGGTGAGAGATGTGTAAAACGAAAAGAAAACCCCAAAACCAAAAAAAACCAAACCAACCAAAAAAGAAAAAAAAATAACTACCTTAACTCCCATGAGGGAAAGCATTAAATCAGTTTTCACTGAAAAATGCAAGGCCATTTACATTTTCCTTAATACCGCCTAAGTGCCTGTTACAAAGGCATTGAAATACTGTCTATTTCGGAATCACCCCCAAGTGAAAATGGTTTTGAGATGTCTTCTGTATTCTTTGCTGGGGCCTGAAAAGAAATCACTGCATTACCTTGCATTTGCTCTTACACTCATTAGCCTTCGACAGCACCATCGTTTAAGAAATTTATCATCCCTGCTGTCCTTCGCACAATGTATTAGTGCAATACATTATAAGAACACCTCACTCTGATGATGTATTGCTCCAACGATGGCAACATCTGGGGACAAATGGGTCTAAGAATAGATCTGGTGTAAGAGAATAAATGTAGAGCTCCAGCTTGGTAGTGTTACTCCCAAATAAACCAGTACTTGCTATTTTCAACCAATCCCTTATAACAATCTTTACAATTTCCCTGATTAAAAAAAAAAAAATTAGTCATGACGTTAAACTGATTTTTCATGACAAATAAAGAAGGTTTCTAAAATTAGTGGGTTGGTACATTGAGGGATAACCTCGCACGAGCTTGATGATAAATTTCGATCGTGGCTTCCAAGAAAACTCTAATAGAGTCCACCTCTCGCTCACTTAAATTTTTCACTAGATTCTCCAAAGGAGAGAGAAGATATTAATGTCTGGGGTCTTCAAGGGTATTAGAACCAAAATTGAGTCACAATTAATTAGTCTATACCAAAGTCTAGCTTTCTACGTGGCTGATGATACATTTTTTCCAAAGCTCAATTCTCCCATTTTCATTCTTCAAGTTCAGGGTACTGTTCTCTCCATTACTTTGCCTAAACAGGACGCAAATATTTTAACTAACTACTGAAATAAATCATGATGAACATTCAACCTCCAAGAATATATGGCAAATAAAAACGCTTCAATGGCCCGATTCATGCATGCTAGAGGAATCTTCAGGGTCACAGACGTCTTTCTTAAAATGGGTACAGAGTGGGGCCGCTGGGTGGCTCAATTGGTCAAGCGGCTGCCTTTGGCTCAGGTCAAGATCTCAGGGTCCTGGGATCAAACCCCACGTCAGTCTCCCTGCTCTGTGGGGAGTCTGCTTCTCTCCCTTTCTCTGACCCTCCTCTTGCTCATGCTCTCTGTCTCTGTCTCTGTCTCTCTCTCTCAAATAAATAAATAAATAAATCTTTTAAAAAAAATGGGTAAAAAGTGCCTTTTTTACA
The DNA here is from genome assembly GCF_022355385.1 of Mustela nigripes. Taxonomy (NCBI): domain Eukaryota; kingdom Metazoa; phylum Chordata; class Mammalia; order Carnivora; family Mustelidae; genus Mustela; species Mustela nigripes. Next base: position 37,483,462 of record NC_081558.1, on the reverse strand, counting down.
AACGTCCCAGCACAGTCTGAGCACTGGCCCCATTTCCCCATTTTAAGCACTGTGCCTCTGAGAGTGAGTGCCCAGGGATGCCACGGTACAACTTTCTATCCTATTCCATCAGCCCATAATGTTTCCTTAACTGGAGTTTTTCAACATTCCTCATGCTAAGAGAAGAAGATTGGGAGACTAACATGCCAGGCATGCACACCTCACAACTGTGTCCAATTAGTCTATTTCCTGTAACTGCGTTGACATACCAATCAGCTCGGAGTCCGAGTGTGGTGAACTCAGAAGACCCCACCAGCTCCTTTTACTCCATGCCTACCAACATGAATCTTGGAAGAGACTTGGGGCACTCTGGTCTCTCAGCCTGCTGTAAGATCATCATATTATCTGACCTTAACAAGCCAACTACTTTCCTCCCACAGGATGTTGTGGAAGGAGGAAAAAAAAACAAAACAAAACAAAACCCTGCTCTGTCTAGACCACTTGTCTGTGGTAATCAGGGATGCCTCTGTGCTCTGTCATCTTTTCGTCTCTGCCGGGGCACTTCCCCATGTTATCTGGTACAGATTTACTAAACTACCAGGAAATCTTAGTTTGGGTGGAAGAGAAACATAGAGGTAGAAAGAAATGCAGACAAGTCAGAGAGACTGAGAAACAGAGAGGGACAGAAGGGAGGAAGGAATAAAAAAGACATGGGTAAGACAAATAAACTGCTGAGCTTCAAATTGTTTTATATTTAATGAGCTAACAACTATCTTAAATCAGAAATCTCATCCTCAGAAGTTGAGAGAAAATATGTTCAATGCCAGCCGAGCAGTGCGGAATATCATCTTCCAATGACATTATTTCCTTTCAAGAAATACAGAACCTTGGCAAAATATTTAATTAACGAACATATCATTGTGTCATTGAGTGATATTTCCTCCTTTTTCACTGTTAGGAGTTATGAAACCTTTGCTGCTCACCACTTCCATGGTCCTGGCTTGTTCTTCCTTTTTTTCTCTCTTCTCTTCCAAGTTCTTTCTGAGAACAGGATTTCTGATTTAAGGAGTTGTGAGCAAATTAAATAAAGCAATGGGATGCCCAGTATTAACATACAACCACTGTATTTATTCCAAGATACCTTTTCCTCCAGAATCTTTTAGGCAAATGTGCCTCAAAATGTTACTTCACCCAGCAATGCTCAAATGTCCCGGGGTTTAGCCGATTTTATTTTATTTTATTTTATTTTTTAAAGATTTTTATTTATTTGACAGATGGAGATCACAAGTAGGCAGAGAGGCAGGCAGAGAGAGAGGACGAAGCACGCTTCCCACCGAGCAGAGAGCCTGATGTGGGGCTCAATCCCAGGACCCTAGGATCACAATCTGAGCTGAAGGCAGAGGCTTTAACCCACTGAGCCACCCAGGCACCCCTAGACAATTTCATTTTAAACAACATGCCCTCTGCACTTAACTGGAAATGAGCCCGTGGTAGTCTCTGTGGGAACCTCATAGCCTCTTCCAGCCCCTTCACCCCTGTCACTAGGAATGGAAGAAGCATAGGACCACAACAGACACAAGTCATCTTTCTCTCACCTCCTCCCACCAACTCCTCTGCAGACCCCAAAAGTCAAGTGTTCTCATATTATCTGCTCCTCTCTCTCCTTTTCCTCAGTATCTCTCTTTCTTTGCCCTCAATGCTAAGACTCCAGATTTGCATGGGTAGGAAATAGTCAGATGGAGCCTCTCATTTCTGGAAGACGAACCAGACTTCTATTGGGATCGACCTAAATGGTAGAATTGTACACTGAGGTTTGAAGTAAAAGTTAGAGCCAACAAAAGAGCATTCTGATGATTTCCTTTGCCTCTTCTCCAGTCGACCCTGCAGCGAAGGATAGAAATTGGAACAAAGCAAAATTCAGCAGGGAGACAGCAGAGCGTGATGGTTGAGTGGACCTGGGACATCAGAGGCTGAGCTGCTTTCTCCAACTTCCATTTCATTTGATTGCATAGGGTAACTTGTTAATAAATAGCACCTAATTTACTATTATTCTTGGGCTGCTTGCCTAATACCATCTCCTAGCCTCTATTTCAATGAGAAAGGATAGGTCTGGCCAGTTTTTTAATCTAGGGCAAATAGAAAAGGTGACTTTGAAAAACAAAGAGACTAAGACATGAAAAAACATAGTAAACTATTGTTTTATAACATGGCCTATCAATGACCAGGTGCAATGATTCCATTGATCGGATACTCATTTAATATTAAGTACCCACTATATGTCTAGACCTGGGCCAGGCACTGCAGAAATACAGAAGAGATATGGGACACAGTTCTTTGAATCAAAGAGCTCCCAATCTAGGGGCCAAAACAAGATGGACCCTGAAGACTGGGATTGGGACCTGTTAATGATTGAGGAAGATCTGGAACAAGGGAACGCTGTGGGTGACAACAGTTGGGAAGAGGCTAAGAGGGAGGAGCTTGAACCAAAGCTGGATGGGAAATTTAGGTGAGACTGGCAGAAGAGAAAAGTGTGGGCATCCTGGGAGGAGGCCTCCATGTGAGTGGAGGCACAGAGACAGAAAGGAGCATGGACAGAGCTGAAGATGGAGAGCAAGCTCGCTACAGAAGACAAGCCGATGTAGGTCGGTTCACAACGGTGGGCAACTGTAAGACACTGACAGTGACTGAGTTCAGAAGAAGCACGAGGAGAGGGTGTAGCAGAGTTGGGATTCATATTTTTATGTACTATCAACACCGCCTTCCAGATGTGAGTTGTCATTGGTGCCTGTGATGACAAGCGGTGACCCGAGAAGAGAGCCGTGACTACGAGGAATAAAGAAAAAGAAAAAGTTATTGGAAGATTCCTAGCCTCGGAGACTGGAAATTATTTTGGTAGTTTCCACTCTAATGAATAACGTTTATGGAGGAAACTTCAGGAGAGAGATTATGAAATTAGTTAAGGTTTTGCAATTCTGATGTCCTAACAAGATGTTTTAGAATCTAGGGCAACATCACATTAGAGGGAGTTTGGATTCAATTCTTCTAACCATTTTCTTTTGTTTTTGTTTTGTTTGCTTTGTTTTGTTTTTCCTCTAACCATTTTCTTAATTTGGGGCAATCATGTGAAGATAGTGACCCCATCTAGCTTTTTTTTTTTAAGATTTATTTATTTTCTTGATAGAGAGAGAGAGTGTGTGTGTGCCCTTGTGCCCATGATCAAATTGGGGGGAGGAGTAGGAAGCAGAAGGAGAGAGAGAATCCATCAGACTTCTCCCTACTGAGCACGGAGCCTGATGCAGGTCTTTATCCCAGAACTCTGAGATCATGACCTGAGCCAAAATCAAGACTTGGACACTTAACTCAGACACTTAACTCGGACACCCAGATACCCCCACTCCGCTTTTTCTTATGAGAAATGTATCCATGCAATGATTCCTCCATCTCCAGACTAAAAATAAGTAAAAAATTCTTTAGAGTGACAGAAGCTCTTGCATTTGAAAATGATGGCAGCTACCATTTTGTTGTGCACCCAATTTAGTTAGAATCATTGAATTCTTTAATGATATTCTGGAGAAACCTCCTGGGAAGGCAAAGTGAAATGGTGAGATGCTTAAGTCCAAAGGGACCTCATCTGGCCCATTAGAATTGCCTTTGTAATACATGATGCAAGCCAGAGTACCATATAAATTTTGCTCTGAGAAATGAAATTAGTCCCACAAATGTTCCCAATTGAAAGACCAAAAGAACAACAACCATAACAAACAACAAACAACAAAAAACAGCAACAAAGAAACCCACCATGAGGGACTATTAGAAATAATCCATTGTCTCCCTTCTGTACTGGTTGTCATACCATGCACTTACTTAATGAAATCAAATAATGTACATTTAGGGGCCGTAATATCATTTGAATTCTCTGAGTCTCCATAGAGAATCAGTGTGTAGAAAATCACTGTATATTCCAGCCTCAACTCAAGGACAACAGATTACTGGAGAAAGAAAATATTTAGGTTGGCAAAATAAAAGACATTTCTTGTTAATGCATTGCCTTCCGCAAAAACTACCTCTCAGCAGGTGACACAAGACTCTGTCACCTACCAGGGTGGTTAACACAGGTTTAGATCTCAAAGTCTTTCTTCTCCTTGATAGGGACAACTTCTTTAAAAGTGTTGACGAAGATTTCACAGGTTTCTTTGAAAATAATTATTAAAAAAGAAATGGCTCCCAGGCTTTAGTCACGCATAGCAATAAGCCTCCGCTGTGAGCAAGTTTTTTAAGTCAAGATTTTTGCTTCCAAAAAATAGATTTGTAGAAGTGCATTTAAAAACCTTATTAATTGGAACAGGCTACAGGCCAATTACTCCAGTGGCTTGAAAACAATCCCGAAATAATAAAATATATAATATGCTGACTTTTTCTCTTGTTAATATCATCGCAATCTGAGAAATCCTTTGAGGCGTTGCACTAAAAAATGATTTGGATCCTTAATGACAATTAATTACAGAAAATCAAAGGCAAGTTTTGAAAAGTAAAAAATTATAATCAGGTAGAGTAGACATCCATTTGGCAACATTTAAACAAGCTATATTTTTCTGACTGCTCTTTTAGCATTTTGCCATTTCTTGACTTTTGCCACAGATGTTTTATTTTATAAGTTGGTATACCTCGTCATCTTTGTAGACTAAAATTTGTAAAAACAGGGTGAACGATTATGAAAACAGCCAAAGGTTACCAAGGCTGAAAGGCCAGATGCCAGCTTCTTTCATGAAAAGGAAACAGGTCGACCAAAAATAAAAGAAAATCCAATACAAAAAATTATGTACATTTTTAACTGAAAATGAAAACTCATTATACTAATTAGAATAGTAGGCAAGGTGTTTTTGTAGCCTTGTACATGCGTCTCCTGAGGTCCTCTCTTCCCTTCCTGGCCCTACACACACACACACACACACACACAAGCAATTCTTTCCTTGCACAGACAATGTGGTGAGAAGAGAAAGAACTCTGAAGTCATTTCCCTCGAAACATAAAATTCCCACTTTTAGCGCCCTCCTCCAAGGGAGGGCATCATCATCTCCAGAAAGCAAATTCTTACAGGCAAATATCCCAACTAGGAGGGAAAAACATTTCCCCGGCTACCACCAACACTTTCAAAACTTGGTTCTGTCATTATCTCCCTCCATGGAACACAGCAACGGGCTTCAACCTTAGAGTCTCAATCCTTTCACTGGTGAGTAACCGTATGTTTCTATAACAACACGCTTCCTAAGGCTGGGGAGGGCTTCCTCTGCAGCGTGCCTCGTGAATTGGAGAAGGAGCTCTATCAACAGTAGCGGGGAGGGGGATGATGGTGATGATTTATTATCATCACTATTCTGATTAGCCAGTGGGGAAGGGATAGAGAAGCACCCAGCAGAGGCTGCAGAACCTGCTGGATCCCCCACGGCAGGGGTGGGGGGAGTGGGAGAGAAATACCCCTCCTTGACAAGTTTGCCTGTGGCCGGGCCTCATTTGCTGCTGCCAGAGACGCCATGGTTTGGGGCTGCCGTAACCAAACAGGCTGGCTTCTAACCGAAATTGATCTCTCACGTCCTGGAGGCTGGAAAGTCCAAGATCAAGGTGGGGGAAGATATGGTGTCTGGTGAGAGCTCACTTCCTGGTTCACTGCCTTCCAGCGGCATCTTCCAATGGTAGAAGCAACAGGGAGCTTCTAGGTAAAGGTACTAAGCTCATTAATGAGGGCTCTACCCTCATAAACCCAAGTCTTTCCCAAAGTGCCCCCCTACCCCCGCAATACTATCACCTTGAAAGTTTGGTTTAAACATTAATTTGGGAGGACATAACATTAAAAGAAAGGATAAAAAAATAACTTGTATATATATATGCTCAGTGTTCATTTCTCCAAGATTCACCCAGGGATTTGTCTAATCACATAACTACTCACAACCGGTGCTCAGCTCAGGGTCCTGACCCGGTAGAAATGCCAGCTTTGGCATGGCTGTGATGCACACAGGATACCAAGGCTCTGCATACTCCTTGCCTGTGACTGAGGAGCCCAGCGAGAAATTCCAGAGCCTCCAGTTCCTGGACATGAGGCAGCATTTTCTCACCAAGTGTTCTAAATTTGAATAATTGTTATGCAAGGTGTTAATCGTCGTGAGAAAGACTAATCAGACACACCACCGGGCCCTCTTATTACAAGACTTCTCAGAGCCTTTAATGTGCTCGTATAGAATATAAGCTCTCCAGAGAGAAACTTCCTTGACCATCTAACACCCTTTCCACAGAGCATTTCAGAGGATTAGTGGTCTCCTAAACACTTAGGAAAATGCTCCGGCAAGTCCCAAGATGGTTTTCATCTTGATTTGCTTCTTTTGTCTTAACTTGCATAGATTCAGGAACCCTGGTCTGCATTATCTAATTAAGGGAGGAATTTGGAAACTTGTAATCATTCTCAGTAATGTAGGAATAATGTTTAAGGACACAGAACTCTGAATCTTCAACTGAAGCTACAAGTCCTCGGCAGATGCAGAGAAATGGACAACTCACACAAAATCACACACTTGACTTCTATGAAGAACTTTTTCCCTCAAACTCCCACATAGATTCTTAAGGATCAAGGCCAAAAGTTACATTGGGGGTCGGAGGAGAGTCAGGACGATTGGTGCTGTTCCCAAGCATACTCTCCATGAGTGGCCCCTTTTCAGGCTCGATGGAGAAGGTAGTCAGAGTCTGTGTGCTCATTCCCCTCTCTACCCCACAGAGCAGAACCAGGGCATTTGGATTTGGCTGGAACGTGTAGGCTCAAAGAAAGACAGTCTTTTTGCCTAGACATCAGGCAAATGTGTCCCAGCACAGAATATATTTATATCCCAAGGAAATAGGGATCGTGGTCTTTAGAAGCAAGCAATCTCTCAGAAGTCTCCTTGTGGTAGCTGAGGGTTGACTGCGCTTTTAATTCTTTCTGCCTTCTTCAGTGACCAGGGTGTGTTTTATTTTCTTTGTAGACACGTCCACATCCTGGGCTGAGCCGTGGGGGAAATGTCAGGATAACGGCCCAGGTATTCTACCCTCACTGGAAAACAGGTTACTTTAGCCAATTAGATTTCCTCTGTCCTGTGGATAAAACCTGGAGAAAAACAGACTTGGAAGATGGATAAGTAAAGATTCCTGATGACAGTGTTGGAGCCCTGGGGCCCAGGCATACCCTGAAATGGAGCCCAATCCAAAGTCTCAGGAATGTCTTTTCTGCCTAAGCCAGTTTGAGTTGGGTTTCTAAAGCTTCAATAAGAAAGTGGCTAAATAATCCACTCCTGTTCTTAAAAATTCATGCAAAATTTGCATTCTCCTTCATAATACATCCATGTTTGCTTTAAAAGAAAAATATGTTAAATTATTTACCTTTCGGTAAAGTTGACTTTCCAGGAAGATGTACCATGTTTATCTAGTGCCTTCTCACCCACCTGACTCATTGCTAAGGACCCCAGTTTTGAGGTGCATGGTTGTGGAATAAGAATGTAAGAGTACCTTTCTTAGTCCTTTTAATCTTACTATCCTGAAAGTTAGGGAAGGAAAAAGCCAAATAAAGGAAGATGAAGAATTGTATCATAGGGAGACTGACTCGTGGCCTCCTTTGCTTGGATCTCCTCTGACTACAATGGGTCTCAAGTTTACTGAGCAGCTACTATGTGCCCCATGCTTTGTATGTGTGATCTTAATTCTCATAACATTTGATGTGGTTACTATTATTATCTCTAGTTTATAGATGAAAACATTCAAGATTCGCTTCAAGGAAAAAACATTGTGCAAGATTACAAACTTAATAAGAGAGCCAGAATCAAAACCTATTACAAACTTAATAAGAGAGCCAGAATCAAAACCTAGACAGCTAACCATCATCCTTATCTTTATCATCACATGTACCATGCTCTAGGTACCTTCGAAGTTTTTACATAAATAATTCATCAGATGGATACTATTATTCTTAATAAAAAATGGAGAGACCGAGGTGAACTTACTTGTATAAAATCTCAGTATCTTTCACCACCAGATGGTCTTGCTCCAGAGTGTGCAAACTTGGCCAATCTACCCTCTTCTTTCCTTGGCCTTTTAAGGTAGATAAAAGGACATAACAGTGCTTCCTTCCAAAATAGAAGAGGCCCAAGGATCCTTATGCCATCCCACCCACATAAGAAACCAGAGCTTCTAAAAAAAAAACAGATAAATCCCAATTTTTCATTGAAATCTGAAGAAGCAGAAAATTTGCCACACAAAACCCCACTTTTCTATCACACACAAAATTGCACCTTTTAAACTGTAATCTGATGCATGTCTTCTGATTTGCCTGAAGCATACCAAGACTCCTGTAGTTAGAGAGGAAAGAGGCAAGTGAGTGTATTAGTTTCCTATTATTGCTTTAACAAATTACCATGAACTGAGTGGCTTAAAGTGGCACAAGTGCATTATCTTACAGTCTGGAGGTCACACATCTAAAATGGGTCAGGAGGGCTGTGTTCCTTCTGGAGGCTCCAGGGGAGATCTGTTTTCTTGCCTTTTCTCCCTGCTATAGGCTTCTGTCTTCCTTGGTTCTTGGCCGCTTCCTCCATCTCCAAAGCCAGGGGTGTAGATCTTCAAATCTCTCTTGGACTTTGGCTCTTGGCCTCTCTTCTTCACTTATAAGGACACCTGAGATGACACTGGGACCACCTAGACATCCAATGTACCACTGTACGTTCCTTAACTTAATCACATCTTCAAAGTCACTTTTACCATGTAGGGTAACACACCCCCAGGTTCCAAAGATTAGAACGAGTACATCTTTGAGGAGATGTTATTTTAGCCACCACAGAAGGCAAAGGAAGTTTCAGCTTCCCCAGAGGCCTCCAGACACTGCTTCTAGAAAATAATTCCAAGCCTCAGGCTTTCAGTAAAATAGCAACTGTTTACTCCAGCCCAGGATCTTGGGAAGGAAGCAGCAGGCCCTGGGGCTATCTGGGAGGGATCTTGGGCAAAGGGGTGGAGATAATTGGCCCTGGCTCTTCTGGGCCAAAGGTCATATTGCCTTTTAACTTAGACCCTGCTGTGGTTGGTCAGGTGTGGGCCCTGTAGCCACTAATTTCATCTGCTACTTCCAGAGTCAGTTTCTGGAGAGCTCTCTTTAATAATTGTGTTTTAAAACACAATATGAATAATGATTATTTCCTTGTTTAGGTCTGAGATCCCTGAGCTTTCCATGCCTTCTAATAGCAAGTGATTTATTTGTTTTATAGCTAGCTTTCTTGGATCCCCGCCCAGGTCTTGTTTGAATGGGCGTTATCAGATTCTTCCAATCTTTGTTTTCTTGGCAATTAGGGAAATGGAACTGAAATACCCACAGTTTTCTTTTCAGCCACTTCTTAACCAATGGACTTCACTTCTATAATAAATAAAAAAAATTAAATCTATGTTCATTTCAGTCTCCCATGCAATTCTGAGATATCTTCACTCCCTTGAATTTCAGATTAAATGAAAACAGTTATGGGCCAAATTAGACTTTTCTGAAGATTGCAGACAAGTTATATACATCTTGAATAAATAATAATAATAAAAAACTCTCCCCAACTACATACTGGAGCTAAATTTAAGAATGTCAATGGGGAGGCCTTAACTGAAGGTACTTCCAAAGCTTTGGCCAAATCCTTAGGCATTCACAGAAGGTCCGGAATGGAGTTTAGAAGACAAGCAAGGAAGAAGTGGATTGCTCTGCATAAGAAAATAGGAGACTTTTTGTTTTTCCTTTTTATCTCCTTAGAAAGCAGTCATAGATGATATGTAAATAATTGAAAATAAAAGTGTTCCAATAAACTTAGCAAAAACAGGTAATGGACCGATTTGGCCCCTGGGCCATAGTGGGCTAATGGCTCCTCTAGTTCTTTACACCAATAAGCTCATTTTCACTTATGGCATGTTTTCCCTTTATGTTTGAGATAAATTAAGTGCCGGTACTGAATTAAACCATATCTCAATAAAATGTGCTTCCTTTGTGTTTTCTTATATACTTTAATTTAGAAGCACAAGAAGCATTCAGAAGCATGAATCTCAGGAATCTTCACCACAGTGTCAAAGAAGCCAAAGCACAAAAAAGAAAAGAGCCATCAAGTAACACCAAGTAACACTTTTACCCAAAGTGTAAAAGCCAGTGTTCTATATTACGTATATTTCTCAGAAACAAATTATTCCTACGAGATTACATAGGATGAAATTATAAATAGGTTATTGAAAAGGAGTCCCGGAGGTTTAGCAGAAACCCTAAGACATGATAATGACATCAGTGTAAGCAGCATCCATCCCTGTTCCATTGTCTGTCGAGAGCACCAACAGAGAATAGAAGAGACTGGCCCCAGGATGACCCCAGTCATATGTCCCAAGTACAACTGTGCACCCTTTGAGAGGCAGCATGGGAACAGGAAACCACAGGGACTTTGGGAAGCATCAAGTCCTGGGTTTGAATCCCACTTCCATCTCTCAGAAGCTGTACATCCTTGAACTACTTGCTTCATCTCTGTGAATCTCAGTTTCCATCTGCCTCAACTTCAGAGGACTCCTAAGACTTACAAAAGAGTGGACACGGGGAGGGAAGGGCAGGCACTCAATCGATATGCTCTTGCTCTTCCGTTCGCTATGGTTATCGGTTTCCCTTGGATGACTATTTAACCCAAGAGGCTGAAGCACTGCACAAATGTGTATGAGCGCAGCTGCTCATTTAGCATTTCAGGTTTTTATTAAGCAAACTGATAAGACTTATATTCTGTAATTGGTACGTGTTCTTTTTTTGCCTAATGACACTAATCTGTTTTTATCTTAGTCATTTAACTGAGTTTCGTGATTAGCACAGGCAAGGTTTTAGGGATTTAAATCATTTGTTTGATGTTTTTGCTTTTAGGCATGTTTGATTATTTATTAAAATCGATAAAATCAGCTGTGTCAACTAGTTATTAAAACTATAATTCTTTTATTGGCTAATACCAGGAGGGCTGAAGCAAATGAAAAACTGAAACATTACATGAATTCTTGATTATAAAGCAAGCTTCTATAGGGGTGGCCTACATACTTTGCATTAACTGCAGCCTGTTTAGAACAAGTCTGTTCTATCTTTAGTCAATAAGGAGAGGACCAAGTGGGTAAGCATATGCGCGACTCATGTTCTAATTTATGCTTTAAAATAAATACAAGTTTGAAAGAAGCAATGTGTTCTGGTCTTCAGAAAAGAAATATGAAATACGTGCTAACAGAGAGTAGTGAATAGTATCCAAAGATGGCTTCCATCAATTTCTTCCATTCCTGGGTGCACATGCCACACCAATGACCAAGAGGTAGATTCAATTTCCCCTCCCCTGAATCTGGGCCTGTACTGTGATCTGCTATGACAAATGATAATGGTAGAAGTGATATTCTGTCAGCTCTGTTCAAGGTCTTCAAAGGACCTCTTAAGGGCCTCACTTTCAGTGTAGGAAGCCAGATGTCAAGCTCTAAAGAAGTTTAGGCCAGAATAGTAAATGAGAAGACACACACAGAGAAAGAAAGGACACATGGAAAAGTACTGAACTGGAATGCGAGACAAGCAGTCACATCTTCTACATTCCAGCCCAGCCCAGCTCAGCCCAGCCCACCCATATGGAACAGAAGAACTGCCCAGATGAGCTCTACCAGAATTCCTGATGCAAATTTTGGGAAGGGTAATACTTCATAATTGTTTCAAGCCACTAGTTTGAGGGTGCTCTCTTACTCAAAAATATATTACTTAAATGGAGGCACGATGGATCAGGGAATGAAGACAACTCTTCATGCAAGTGCTCAAAGTCAAATGCCTGGTTGAATGGTGAGCCTTTATTGACCTAAGATTATTTCTTCCCTCCAAAACAACCTCAGAAGAAAGAGTACCTCTCTGAAACATTGTAGGGGAAGAGAGAGAAATGCCCAAGGTGTCACACAGTTGTGGAAAAGTTGGTCCAGGAGTTGGCCATGTGAAATAAGAGTGACTGTCAGGAATGGTTTAAAAGCCTTGATGTCATTAATAACATACTTGTCCATATGAAGAGTTAATTTTTTAGCCAGAAACAGCCCTTAGATCCTGTGTCTTTGTGTGTGCAGGGACACACCTGCAAAATAAGCAGATCCATTACTAAAAACATAGAACCTACTACCTTCATCTCAATTATGTGAATATTTTAGCCTCTCCTCGTCTCCTGAAAAAAAAAAAATTGCTTTTAACTTTATAAAGAAATTAAATACCTAAGAGAAGAAAGAGAATAGGTAGTAAATACATAAAATATATGCAAATTAAAGCAGTATGATACCATTATCACTTGTCAAACTGGCAAATTAAAAAAATTAATTCCCAATGAAGGCAAAATAAAGACATTTTCATTCTAAAAGACTAAAAGAATTTGTCACCAGCAGATGCTCACTAAAGAATATATTAAAGAGGGTCCTTTAAATGGAAGAAAGATTACCCCAGATGAAAGAACAGAGATGCAGAAAAGACTGAAAAGCAGCAAAAATGGAAAATAGGTGGATATGTCAAAATGGATAGTAAATATACAAAACAACAACTCGAATGTTTAATTTGCTTTTCTCATGCATAAGATTAAAGTGCACAATGTCATATTAATTCATAGGGGATAAATAGCATTAAAGTGGCTAGCATTAAAGTCCTCAGATTATCCATAAGCAAGTTAAAAATACTAATAATTTACTTTGTTAAGTCAAGAATAGATGTAATAACCATATAAATAACAGAAGAATGTCAATAAAACTTTCAAACTCCTTGAGAAAAATATGAGATGATTCAGAGCTCTCTAACCCAAAATGATATTATAAAAAAAGTAAAAGAAAAGAAAAACAGGCTAGACAAATAACATTCTGTAATATATCAATAATTACATTAACTATAAATGTACTAAATGCTCTATTTAAATGACAAAGGCTATTCGACTAGGTTAAAAAACAAAACAAAACAAATTCACTACAAGCTATTTACAAGGGATAGGCTAAAAGCAAAATTTTTAAGAGAAGAAAATTTTATGCCATATAAACTAACAAAAGGAAAGTTGTGAAATAACAAAAAATACACTTAAGTCAAAAATACAACTAGAGTTGAGGAGGAACCATTTTAATAATCAATATGCAACCCACCAGGAAAATACAACTATTCTAAATTTATATGTACCTAACAACTGAGCCTCAGACCATGTGAAGCAAAAACTGTCAGAATTAGAAGGAGAAACAGACAAATCCAAATCATAGTAGGGAATTTTAACATACCTTTCTCTGTTACTGACAAAGAAAATCAATAAGGTTGCATATTTGAATGGCACAATGAGCAAACCCAATTTGAACCAAGTACAAAGAATGCTGCTCAAAAGTAGAGACCATACTCTTCAAAGACACAGAGAAATGCAATGAGAACTGAACATACAGGGGTCCATGAAGCAAGTCCCAGCAAACTGGAAAACCCTGTAACCATACAGACTAGGTTCTCTTACCACTAGCAATTAAACTGGAAATAAAAAATGTAAGTAGAAAATCCCACATATTCAGAATTCAAAACATGCATTGAATGGCCTCTACTTCTAGCTATGATGGTATTGCTTATTGATACTAATCGTTTTTACAAACACTTGCAAGAACTGGACAAAAATGTAACGACAGTGGGCAGATACAATTCTACCACTGTGGGTGAGATAATCATAAGCCACTTGGTGGTTGGCTTTTTTGTGTGTTTACATTTATCTTCCCAGTTTTCTAAGTTCAGCAAGACTTCCATTTTCATTTGACAACCATAAAGAGTTGTCACAAATAAAGCATCATTAAAACTTTTTCATTAGTTATCTTCTTGATTGATAGTTACAATAACACAATCATCCTCACGTGAAGGCCTTTGGCAATGTTTGATGTTATTAAAAATGTATAAAAATATCCTTTGACCCAGAGGTTTGACTTCTGGAAATTTATCCCTCAAAACATATTCATGTATCTGTCCAAAGACTATACAAGAGTATATTGTGTGTGTAGATATATATTCTGAAGTAGCTGTGGATGGAATACCAGAAACATCTTAAATGTCCAGTAGTAAGTGACAGCTCAAGAAACTACGATCCAGGCATTCTCACTTTCTGAAACTTTGCTTTATGCCCCTTCGCGTTTATGAATGGCCTACGTTAGTACTTCTTTTTGCAAATCAAATGAGATCTGAAGAGGATTTTCACTTTTGCTAGAAAAGTTGAAAAGAGAAAATCATGTTGTGTGTTTTGCAGGGAGCCCTTACAGAGGCAGCACGTCCTGCCCGGGGAGAGAGACCCCACCAGCCCAGCTCCTTCCCCGGGAAACACACTCAGCATCTCAGCATTCAGCCGCCATTGCTTTGAACTGTGTTGGCAAGCATTTGTGCTTTATCTCCATTTATTTTGTTCATCTGTTAGAAAGATGTGTCCTCAGGTATTGGAAAAGCCTAAGAAGTTATCTTCAGGGTCTAAGGAACACTCGAGATTTTTCTGTATAAATTATATGGTAATTGCTTCTTCATTTTACACCATTTTGAAAGCTTACAAAATGTTTCATAGGATGCTCTGCGTCAGATAGTGGAGGCAGCAAGTACACGGATACACCCGGATGTCTTTCAGATACTAACAAAGAATGAGATGGGTGTATGTATGCTGATAGACTGTATGTCTTGGGCTAAACATCTTGGTTAACAAGCAGAAGAGATCAATTCTGGAGAGCTTGAGGGAAAACAAAAGAAATTGGAGCATCATAAGTCACAGAATGGCCAGGAGGTTGGAGAGAAGATGACAAATTAGTAACTCCAGACCACTCAACATCAGCTTTCACTCCATCACGTTGTCTGGATATCATTGTTTCAATCCTCAGTCCTTTGGGTTGAAATTCACTGTGAAGAGAGAGTGAGCTTTGGTCCGGGGTCTCGGGCCCAACCCTTGATTACCAGATGATTTGCATTCCCGCAAGGAACATGCAAAGTGAGAAAGTGATTCCCCAAGATAAAATCAGGGTGTTATTTGAAAGGGAAAAGAGAATGTTGTACAGAAAAAACAAAAACAAAAACAAAAACAAAACAAAACATCCTCCACGTACTGTTACAGGAATAAAACAAAACACAAGAGTGTCTGTAGAGTAAATCACCACTTGTGTGTTTAGAAATGGGAGAATATATATCACGTATCCATATTCACACAGGAGCTCTCTTAAAAAAAAATTAGAAACAACTTAACATCTGTATCCCCCATGAGGGATAGGACCGTGTCTATTTCCAATGACTAACACACATGAGACTCAGAATAACTAGATGCAGAATGAATAAAAGAACATAATTCGAAGGGGGAGAGCAGGGAGAGACAGAGAAACTTCCCTTTCATACATACATGTATTTTTTGTTTGTTTATTTGTTTTTGGTCTGGTGCCTGGAGTTCTTTCGCCACTATGAAAGGAGGTACAGAGAATTGGTAAATAAAACAATGCATATATGTCTGGATTTGAAAATTCCTTACTCTAGGAAGTCTGGGAACTGTTGTTATCAATGACCTGCCTGTCCCCTCCCCCCCAACAGCTGCGTTGTGTACGTGCCCAGAGAGAGGCTCACAGAAAGGCTTCATTGTCCAGTGGAACAAACCAGTTTCAGCGGGGGAAGCTCTCCACACACCCCCCACCAGCCACACACACTGCAACTCAGCTACTCGGGGGCGGGAAATAATGCCTGTGGAAAGATAAACAGTCAAGGGTGATTTGGTCATCACACTGGGGCTCCAACTCTTTAGAAGTCTGCACTGATAGCAAAAACATTGCTGAGTGTCTAAATAATTTGAATGATATTAGTAGGGAGACCCTGGGTGGAGGAAAACAACAATGGCTTGCTGACAGCAACTGACAATGGAACAGAATTTTGTGGGCTGAGATGATTGTAAAAGCAAACAATGGTGATATTGTCCTTCTGGTGTTATTGTGTAACGCTCTAATTTATGGATGAAGTGGAATTTCAAACAAAATAAACAGACTTGAATTTGTTAACTAATACAGTAAGCAGAGAACATTCTGTTATGTGAGAAGAGAAATGGGAATGTTTTCTCTGCCCCTGCTATTTGCTAAACAGAAATATGTTTATATTTGGCATAAAGTCTTGCTTTCCATTGTTTTCGCTAGTTTTTTGAGAATATCCTTTTTCATTTCGTCTTGAAAACAGATAAAACGTGGGTGAGGGAGGAATATTGTCGATATAGATCACCATACAATTATGTTATAGTTTCAGGAGTTAAAAAATAAAAGATGGTATATATCACCAGCCGGAGAAAACTTCCCTGCATGTGTCAACTAATTGCCTCTTTCCCTTGAAAATGCAATGCGTGTCTTGTCACAGATGCGGGGTGATGGGACAGCTCTTTTTCTATCACAGACCGTTTATGGTGTCATGTAGGACAATTTGCTTTCCCTTACACTTATAAAGGAGGAACCGCTTCTCTCTACGCTAAAAACGTCAGGCTTGTGTCTCAGGAAGCATTAATAGTAAGTTATTACTTACAATATCATTGCTAATGATGAGTTATTATTTATGAAACTGTTTATTATATCCTAGGATTATTATTTATGAAAATTAGGATGCTGCTCAGAGGGCAAATCACATCTCTTGCGTGTCAGTGCTGGAAACAGCATCGGGCATGTGGTAGGTAACCAACAGATATTTGTTGAATGAGTAAATATTTGATTCTTCTATGGGCAAGGTGTTGTTCCCAGTTGGGGATACATCTGTCAAAGACAAACCTAAGTCTGAGACAAAATGAACAAACACTATTTATTCATAAACTTGCAAAAGAACCCATCAGCTGTCACTTTTCTTTCAGTAGAGATTCAAGGGTGTTAGAAGGGAGAGTGAGCTTTAGAGAGTCAAACAGGGAAGGCTAAGACAACCTCTGACTGGTCAGGGTTCTGTGAAGGTGGGATTTTTGGAAGCCAGAATGATTTTCTATAGGTATGCATGGTGGTTCTAGGTTGGCTACTAATGTGGGGACATTGTTGAAGTGAATGCTAGGGGCGGAGAGTTTCTTGTGCTCAGTCACTTCCTGGAACACTGTGGTATTCAATGGAGTGCATTTTTCATGGTCAAAGTCTCGTGATGTTCCTTCAGGGGAAGTTGCCTGTGACCTGCGTTCTCCCTACCCCTACCTCTCTTTCAAAAAACCCCCCAAAACCAAAAACCAAAGAAATGCACAAAACCCAAACAAAACCAAACAAATTCTGTCTCTAAATTGGCAAAAAGCCTCCTAGAAAACCCAAAAGTTAAAATATAAATAAATAAATAAACCCCAAGATTTATATATTCAGAATAAAAAAATGACAAAATGCAACAAAAATGAATGAATGATATAAATACAACTATTCATGAGAATTCATCAGATGTAAGTGAACGTGCATTTTTATATTCAAGCCTTATTTAATCATAGATGTGATTTCAAGGCAAAGACAAAGTTCAATATTTTATTGGAATTTAGGTAAGATCAGTAAAAAATGTACCAAAGAATCAAGAGCATGCTTTCCATAGGTGTCACTATGCTTACTGAGCAAAATAGCCATGGTAAAACAAAACAAGACAAAACAAAAACAAAAAATAAAAACAAAAGCAATTTCCAAATGTTATTTGATGTTAATTGCAAGGATTCACAACCTTTCTGATGGCTCTGACTTTATTTATAAATTTATGAAACTGCCGTCAGGGAGACAGTATTAGTGACCATGGGAAATTTTGAGAAATTAAATAGACCCTTGGCCTCGTGCCCAGAAAAAAAATGTCAGCCCTACACAGAAAACCAGGCAAAAGATAAAAAAGATTCCATTATATCTATAACACAATCTTCTTATGGCTTTAGTACAAGTTTCTTCTCTGCTAACAGAAGTCCCTGCAGAAGGTTTAAACAATCTCAACAATTTCATTATGTGAGCGTAGCTAAATCCAATAATGTAAAAGGGTTTAGAGAGCCTTCCCATATGCTCAATTCCATACCCTTTCCTTCTAGGGGAAGTCAAAGAACTTGGCTCTCTGGAAACTGATTCTACTCCGATGGCCCGGAGCACAAATCTTGCTTTGTTGACATCAACGTAAGCTCTCCTGAGGACACACAAAGAAGAGAAGAAGCCATTAGAATTTCTCGTGACCCTGCTCCGGGCCAAATCCAGCTTCGCTTAAATGAATGAAAATGCTTGTTACATGGCCCAAGAAGCCACTTTGTCCATTTGAAAATTAATTAGACCATAGCTGGATGAACAACAGTAAGATGCTTTCACAATGTTCTTAGATGGGTGACCCTGGCGACGGGCCCAATTTTAACAAGTTTACCCTAACGCTAAAACATGGCCTTTTGGCTCGGCTAGTGCCTACAATTATAACGTTTTCCTGAATGGTAGCCAACAACTAGGCACGATCCCCAAAAGAAAGGAAGCAAGGAAGAGAGTAGCTACAACTTTTCCAAGCAATCGTAATAGAGGTTGTTCTTGAACGAAATTTTTTGTCTCAAGGAGCCAATTTAGTTACCCATTGCACAGCTGGGTTTGGAGAAAATGGTAAAATCTTCTATCTCATGATCCACTGTAGATTACGTCTTCTTAAGAGCAGAGACTCTGTTGTTCCCTGTAGTACTTTAAGTACAGTGGGACCACATAGAACTAGAAGCATAAAACACAGGCCTGTGTGTAAGTCTGTTTTCCGAAATGTCAGGAAGAGAGTGCCCATGGCAGGCTGTGGTTAAGAGAAAAACGTTGGGTGTATAAGACTCGGAGCCGCTCCACTCCCAAAGAGCCTAAGGGCTATTTTTAAAAGTAATCAGTATGTCGCTACAGTTAAGAAGGTTGTTAATAAATATCAGACATGACAATATGACTGATGCTAATTATCTGTAATGTGTGGCTAAAGGCTGAGATAATAGGAGTTGGACCCCTTGTGTGGAAAATAACATCATCACAAGAGAGGAGCAAAAATAGATTTTGGAAAGCTTGCCCAATCCGCAAGTTCTTTATCGATAAGAACTGGTCTCAAAAGTTGATTCTGTCCTCCTGAGAGCTGACTAGGGCCAGGGATAGACATCCAACTGCAATGGGGCTGGTACATTGCTTTTCTGTCTCCACGGGGCTCCTTCAATCTCTTCTCCACATGCTCTCTCTTTCTGCGGCAGACGATGGAGGGTCCTTAGGCATGACCAAGATGACTAAGAAGGGACGCCATTCGGCTGATGAAGGGAATAGTTCAAGGGTGGAGAGAAGGACAAAGAAAAGAAGTCATGTCAGTTTTAGTTGCTTAGTACGTAGGAAGATTATAAAAGCTGAAGAAAAATAATGGAACAGATTATCAGGAATCCTCGAGAATTCCTTCCTCTTGTTTACCTCCGACTGGGAATTTATACAATTCAAGTGCTGAAGCACCAATACTTAAATATACTTTTTCAGTTTTCCTAATGTAGCTCATTGTTTTCGGACAGCTCTTCCTGCCCTCCTGAACTCCAGACCTTCTGGACATACTTGTACGGCCTTAATAGTTACCAACCATCATCCCTCCCAATGCTCCCTCCAAAACAAAGTAATTAGGTCTGGGCTCTGGAACATCTAACGTGGTCAGAAATCTTTTGGTGAGGTGGTTGTATGGGTGTCAGAGAACAGGTGACTCAGGAAAAGAAGGACATTTCATAGCCCTCCTACTGCTTCCATGGAGAGAAAGGACTGATGTTGATTTACATAAATTTGGTTCAACAGGTGATTCCTTGAATTGAGTACAGAAATCACATTGTGGGGCGCCTGGGTGGCTCAGTTGGTTAGCCAACTGCCTTCAGCTCAGGTCATGATCCTGGAGTCCTGGGATCGAGTCCCACATCGGGCTCCCAGCTCCAAGGGGAGTCTGCTTCCCCCTCTCGTGCTCTCTCTATCTCTCTCTCAAAGAAATAAATCAAATCTAAAAAAAAAAAAAGAGAAAGAAAGAAAAAGAAAGAGATCACATTGTGTCCTCCTACGGAGTCACTGGACTTCACCAGATGAAACCTGTCCTAAGTTACATGATAGAATTGGCCAGTTTTCTCTAGAACCTTCAGGAGGTCACGCCTGCGAGCAGGGAGAATAACCTGATTTCCTGAGGGCAAGCTGGCTATTGTGGGTTTGCCGAGCTGTCGCTCTGTCCTTTCAAGGAAGCCTCCCTTAGAAGTTAGGCTCCCTGTAAGGCAGATTCTGTTCCCATACTTTCGGCCAATAGTTGGAGTGTTTTCACCCACCGCCCAAACGAAAACTTTCACAGAACATCCAACAGGTATGCAAAACATTAGATGGTGTCAAGTTCCTATCTGCTGTATGTTCTCTTCCAGCTAGAGGAGAACTGACAGAACGGGCCATTTTGACAGAGTGGACTGACCAGCAAAGGATCATGAGGAGGCAACACGGAGACTGCCAGGCTGGCTAAAAGGTCATATAATAAACAAGAAAGGGACACCTGGGTGGCTCAGTCAGTTAAGCATCTGCCTTCAGCTCAGGTCATGATCCCAAGGTCCTGGGATGGAGTCCCAAGTCAGGCTCCCTGCTCAGGGGACAGTTTGCTTCTTCCTCGCCTTCTGCCCCTCCCCCTTTCCCCGTGGCTTTCCCCTCCCTTTCCCCCTCCCCCTGCTTGTGCTCTGTCCCCCCATCCCTCTCAAACAGATAAAATCTTTAAAAAAAATTTTTTTTAAATGAACAGGAAAGATTAAAGAAAAAGTCTTATCTGACAAATACACAAATGGGATTCATCACAGGCAAACTAAAGTGTTGAATGTAAAAACAAATCAATAATAATAATAATAGCAATTTGTATTTTTCGCAATGCTTTACAGTTTTCAAAGAACTTTCAAGTATGTTCTCACAGTGGAATCTCACGACACACAGCAAGGAAGGGGGTTGGTATTATCACGCCCAGACTGCAAATGCAGAAGCGGATTCTCCAAGGAGCCGGGAAATTCTGCCAGAAGAACCAAGCAGAACTGTGGTAAGGGCACACAAGATAAGGCGAGAGGACATAGGTTGGAATTTTGGTTCCCACTTTTTCTTTTCCAAATGGACTGGAGCAAATTGTCGAATCAGTCTGCTTCACTCACTTTATTTATCTCTAAAACTGGCCAATGTACAACAGCCAAGCACTGTTCCAAAATACATTAATTATTCTCCCAACAGCCCCATAACATAGAGTCCCCATTTTTCAGATAAGAACGTTGAGGCAAGTAAAGATTTACTCGCTGAAGATGACACAGCTTGTAAGTGGCATCGGTGGGAATCAGACTCAGGCGGGTAGCTCATGCCCACTCACCCCCCGCCGTGCTCTTGTTGGCTGGTGAACCGTAAATCGCATCATGAGACTCTGTTGTGCTTGACATAGTGAGAGCTCAACATAAGGTAAGTACTCCTTCCTTGTAAAAAAAAGCTTTTTGTATTTATTAGCTGTCTTTCTTATGCAACGGGTTTCCACAAGGGGACAGGGGTCGGTTTTACCCACCATTATAGTCCTAATGCATAGAACAGTGCCCAAATCCAAAACAGGGGCTCAGAAGTTATTTGTTGGTGAATGAATGAGTGAGCAAAAGAGTAAATGAAGAAGGTTCAAACTTAGAAGTCTTCTTTGAGGGAGGTGGGGGCCAGAACAGAGCAAGAGCTATTCCCTCTGAACACATTGTTCAAGACTGGTGCATCTCACAATTCCATAGAAATACCACTCATATAAAAGTTAAGAGTCTGATGAAAAGGGGTCTTTGGAAGCAGAGTGAAATACGTGGTTGAGACTTCAGAGGTCAGTCCCTGAGTCAGGCAGAAAGGTGGCAGAGGGCAGTTTTGGGTATGTACACACCTGTTCACCTGCCACTGCTTCCCTCCCCTGCCTTCAGCCTCGCATGTACCCCCACCGCAGCCTCCCTTCCCTCGAGTTTAGAATCTGGCTGTTCCCCTGCACACACCTGGAACCCAAACCTCCTGACTCCTATCTCAGTTTCCTATCATGCCCTGTGACCTTAAATGCCCCCAGAAGGATCCCATAAACGGACTGGGATCCAAATGAAACAACTCGATTGAACTTAGGCAGAGAACTGAGAGTGTCCTTTAAATGCCAATAGGCATTGCCTTTGGCATAACAAAGGAGTTAAAACATAATTAAGATCTGAAGACTGATTACAGGAATGGGTATGATTATTTTTATTATTTTTCCTCTTTCTATCTCTGTGATAGCATGTGATCAACCTCTGCCATGCTCCGTTGCTTAGTAGCAGACAGTCGGAGTTTTAATTATATACTAAAATAAGCTAAAGAACAGAAAACTGCTTTATGTCTAATACGTATATATCAAGAAAGGCATGTGACAGCATCTAAATTGCCTTAGTCCCTGATAAAGAGTGCCTCCGGTAGGGTTGTCATGAAAAGATCACGAATGGAGTAGGAAAGCATTATTAATAAAGCTGCTACTCTATTTATATGTCCTCCATTGTTTGTGATTCCTTGTTAGAAGCGAGAAATGAATTTTTATCTACCACTAATTTCATCAGGTTTTTTTTTTTCCCAAGTCAGAAGGAAAGAAAAAAAAAAAAAAAAACTTTTGTCAATTGCACTGCCAACCCTGGTCCTCCAAATAGAATTCTTTTCACTCCTCCAGATCTGCAATTCCCAAAATATTGTATCTCGCAATAAAAAATTAAAGAATTGGTTCATTCATTCTTTCCCACATTCCACGAAGTTGTGTTCCGGCAGCAAACCCCAGCGGCATTCTCTGCCCTCACAGAGATTAGATTGGGGACGGAAGGGGGAAATAATCAATCAGTAAAACAATGAAAAGATCATCACAGACTATAACAAGGGCTAAAAAGAAGGAGAGTGTATGACTTCAGATTAGGTTTAGCTGCAAGAGACGGAGGATTCACAATCATTTTGCTTAGACCAAGGCTGTGGTTCAGCCACAGCAACTTCTTGACATTGGTATCCCTTCCCCTTGATCCGCGCCTCGTCTCTTTGCTTGGTTCAGGTTACTATGCTGGACCCGTTGCTCTGTGTGTTGAATAATGATTGTGGTCTCAAAAGCTTATTTCTCCTTTTACATTAAAGAAGGCTCTTCAAGGGACGCCTGGGTGGCTCAGTTGGTTGGGCGACTGCCTCCGGCTCAGGTCATGATCCTGGAGTCCCGGGATCGAGTCCCGCATCGGGCTTCCTGCTCAGCAGGAAGTCTGCTTCTCCCTCTGTCCCTCCCACTTCTCATACTCTCCCTCTCTCATTCTCTCTCTCTCTCTCTCAAATAAATAAATAAAATCTTAAAGAAGGCTCTTCAAAATGGATAAGGCACATGGGATGCCTCGGAGGCTCAGTCGGTGAAGCCGTTGGGCTCTTGATTTGGGCTCAGGTCATGATCTCGGGATTGTGAGATCAAGCCCCACGTCCTGCTCTGTGCTGGGCATGGAGCCTGCTTAAGATTCTCTCTTTTCCTACCTCCACCCCCCAGCTGCTTGTCTCCCTCTTTTTCTGTAAAAAAAAGAAATAGAGAGAGAATGGGTAAAGCAGCTTCATGAATTCATCAAGGACCTAGATTTGTTGTTCATCATTCTAAACACATGGCTTCTACTTCACAGTTCAGGATGATGGTGGCCTGGGTTTCAGCCATTGCAACTATAAGAAGGACAAAGCCAAGAAGAGGACCATAATTCTCCCCAACACTTAAAGATGTTGTGGTGTTTTTCCCCAATAGCCAGATGCAGCAAGAGAAGCTGGAATATGTAGCTTTCATTCTAAGTGATCATTGGCCCGCCTGGAAATTGAGCAGTATTTATTACCAGGGAAAAAGGGAGAGCAGATAGACGGTACCAGATATTGCCACGCAGGGTGATGTGAGGGGCAGTCAGTGATACAGGATGTGTTAACTAGGATAGTCTTAGAAAGGAGTTAACAATCAAGGTGAAACCCAAAGGATGCAAGTGAGCTCCCCATATGTACAGCAGGGAGAGGACACCCAGCAGAAAGAATGTCTTATTTCAAAAGAGATTGACTTAGGCTTACAGAATAACCTTGACCTTATTTTACAAATAATATTATGCAACTAGTAAGTTTTTCTGGGCTGGATGATAGTCTCTTTTTTTCTATAATTCTTAGTTCTCCAGATTTCAAAGCATGTTACATGATGGGAATTTTCGAGTTACTGAAACAGCCAACTACTGGCACCCAGTAATTTTGAACCAGGTAGGAAGAGAGTTGAGAATGCATTTAGTAACAGACTATTTGATGTATTATTTAGGGGTGTGTCTCTTGGGGGAGGGGAGGCAGCCAAGCCAGAAAAAGTGTGCATCTAGTATGTCTTAGAAACCACCGTGCGTGGTGTAAATAATGCTAGATTCAGACAAAACTACCTACAAATTAGGGTATTAAATCACAACTCACATTACAATAACATGATTTGGTTTGGTGTTCACTGGAATAGAACTGATCGTATGGAACTAATGTGATGTTTTGTGTGAATGTCACATTAGTTATGCATTTGTTACATGAGATCGTGGGTGCCAGAATGTAATTCATTGGAATAAACAGAAGAGCCTAGTGGCATTAAAGCCTAAAGCTATAAAGGGGAATTTGCCTTCATTAAGCCTTCTCATACTATAATTAAGGTGACATTACATCCAGCGCATTTTCTTAATAAATATCTCACACTGACATCAAACAAAGGAAGAAATCAGTAATACTATTTATTTCTGCAGATTTCATGCGAACAAAGATCATTATATAGTAAGTGGTTTTTGTCTAAATATATCATGCAATGACAACACATCCTAGCACTGAATAGAGAGATGGTGGGTTCAGCTGCATGGTTGCGTATGTGTGTTTCAAGCCTTTCTCTTGACTCTGTTGACCAAACCATGGAAGAGGGGAACTGTGGCGATTCTTATTATGCTTTCGGAGCAAGAAGCTCTGAGGATGTGTGTGTCTTTTTAATAGATCAGATTCCCTTCATCTATATGTGGCTAGCTGTAAACCTAAGACCTAGCTATGAGACCAAAAAACTCATGTCTGTTCTAGAGCTGTTACAATGTGAGCTTTATTGTCATGGGCAAAGACGATGGCCTTATTACGTCTGTTAACTCCACTTAAAACAAGGTTTGACATAGAGTAGTGGTTCAGAAAGGTTTAAATGAATGAATGGTAACTTTCACTCACAGTTTCCACTTACTCAACAGCTAAGTCTCTATCAATGTATTTGATGGAAATGCAAAATATAATAAAACTCCAACAGAAATAAGAATTGATTATAAAAATAATGCCATAGAGAATTTTTATTGCATATATCCACTTCTCCCCATAGACTTCCGTACGAAACCTGGAATAGATCTAGTGAACACGGATCGTGGTACACATCTTGAGGTGTGCAAAAAAGGGAGAACTGGTTTCATTTTTCTAAAACTAGATTTAATTTCTCCTTTGAATCTATCACCTCCTATTAAGGAAGTGGAAGATTAATCTTTGTCATTGGTGAGTTCCTTTCCTTTTCCCATGGGGTTTTTGTCAGAGTTTCCTGCGAATATAGAAAAGAGGCTTTGGACAAAGCAAAGCACTGTGTCTCCGTGGCACTCTCTCTCGTCCTGGGTGATGGCTCCATGTGGGTGAATGATGAGTCTTTTTTCATCCTCCTCTGCAAGGTCCTTCCCTAATTGGTTATTTCCTTCTTCGGTTCCAGGTCTTTCGAGTGGGTGATGCTGTCGAAAGCCTGATCCCACCTCAATCCTGCAGTCATCATGTTTTCCTCTAGAACACTGCTTCTTCTCCAGGAACTCACCTGGGAAGAGTTTCATGTCCTCTCAGCTCTCAGATCCCATAAAACTACTTTTGGTTTTTTGCTGTCGCCCCAGCCTTTAACCAAAATAACAGCGCACAAGACCTGTCTTTCTGTCTCTACTCTCATTACTCTCCCTCGGACCCCCTAACCAGAGAGTCTTTGTATCCAAATATTTATCCTAGGCAGTGATAGTCTTTTCTATTTTCCTATGAAGACCCTCCACGGCTTTTCCATTTCTGAAGAAACATTCCTGTTCTGTGTCCGTAAGCTCAGGACCGTTGAGCTTCAACGAGTGTGGGTAGACCAAGGAGAAAGTTACAGTATTGAGGGAAAGTCTGGCTAGCATTACAAAAATATTATTCCTCTCAGTGAGTGTTCTGTAGGCAGATGAGTGGGACTGAACAAAGGAGGAGGGAGGCAGGGCTGGGGAGTGGGCAGAAACCGGGAACGCTGTTGGGCTGTGGAGGGACCAAGTGAAGGTTTCCAGAGGCATGTTCTAGAGTTCAAATCTTAGAGGTTGGGATTAGTCAAGAGGACACAGCAGCCAGGGAAGACTGGGACCACTCGCCAGAATTTGAGTAACAAGTTCCAAACAGAGCCAGATTTATAGGAGGAAAGTTTTACGAAAAAAAACAAAAAAACAAAAAAACAACAACAACAAAAACAACAACAACAAAATGAGACCTCAGATCCCTGCCACTTGCATCCAGAGTGGCATCCATGTTTCCCTGCTCTGGAATCAGAGAAAACCTGGGATCGCTAGATGAGCTAGCTGAGTACCAGAAATAACACTTTCAAAAAAAAAAAAAAAGAAAAAAAAAACACTTTCTGACTTCCAAGGCCAGGTCACAAAGAGCCATGCTGTTTGTATCTGGGTTTTTGTTTCTTTCTTTTTTTTTCTTTTTTCCTTCTTTCTCTTCTTTTTTTTTGAAACATTTGCTCTGGGGTTTCTCCTTCTCAGAAACGAGCCACCATGCTGGGAGAAACCCAAGCCACGTGGAAAGGCCACGTGTGGGCACTTCGGTCAACGGTCCCAGCTGAGCCAAGCCTTTTGAGTCAGGCAGGCCAGGCACCAGACTTGTGAGTGAAGGAGCCTCCAAGTGATCCTAGCCCTTGGCCATTGAGTCACCACCGGTCCCTGGACTCTTCCCAGCTGAGGCCCCAGACAACACGGAGCAGAGAAAACACAAGCCACCCCAGCTACGTCCTGTCCAGATTCCTGACCTGCAGAGTCTGTGAGCCCAATAAAATGGTTTTTGTTGTCTGCCATGATTTGGGGCTGTTTTTTGCCTTTTTTTTTTTTTTTAAATGCAGTAATAGATACATGGAACAGACTGGAACCAAGAAGAGAAACACCGGAAAAGTAGCAGGCTGGCTGGAGATGCCCATTGCTTTAATAGAAGGCCAACCCAAGGAAAAAAAAAAATCAGCCTCCATGGCACAGAAGAGCTAACATTTATAGACTGTCAGTCTGTGACAGGCACAGACCCTTTGAAATGTACTGATTCAGTGAGTCCTACGCTGTGCAATGTAAGAAGTATTACTTACTGACATTTTATACAAGAGGAAAAAGAGGCAAACAGAGGTTCGGTATCTTGCCCCAAGTGACTCCTCAAAGTGGAGGGCAGTGAATCCAAACCCAGTCTGCCTCCAGCACCCATGTTCTTAACCACATTAGAGAGCCTGGTATATGGTCCAGAATCTGTGTGGGTCCCACAGAAAAATCTGCAAACCTAGAGAAGGTTCTATTAGCACTTTTGATTTATAAGAAAAAACAACTACTGGCCTTTTCCCTCAAGAAACTCTATTTAAAGGATAGGAAAAACCACTTTTGACATTCTCATACCGTTTCAAATGCTATGACCAAAAGCAGGTTGGGCTTTACGGCCGCTAGGATATGCAGGCTAGTAAGAGTTGCTTTTTTATGGAGAAAAGACAACTCTGGATTCAAAGAGAACACTGGGGTATAGACACAACTGGAGAGAAAATCACAACAACCGTCAAGTATGAAAAGATGTATTTTGCATTTTCTCTCATGAGACTTCACCTCAGCCTCTGCAATGGGCCCTGTTACTCCCATCACCAGGACAAGGAAACTGAGACTCAGAAAGCTGAAGGTATTTGTCCAAGAACGTATCACATACCCCATAGCCTTATATAAGGATAACAACAACAACAAAAATGCCTTTCTAGACCTCTTTTCCTACAGCGAATGACAAGCCACAGACAATGAGTTTGAACAAGTTTTCAACGTCTCCTGTATGATTTTCAGTTTTGTGCAGTGTATGTTGTGTGTATATGTGTATGTGCGCATGCACGTCTAACACTCTACGCTCAGCAGTTCCTCATCTCAACCTGGATGTGATTAAAGTTCCGCTGACAACCAAAGAGATAATCAAGGCTATTATCCAGCCTTTTATAATAATCCCCATAAACAGAAAAAAACCTGCCTGCAGGTCTCGCTAACCGAGGTGAGATTACATTTGCCAAGCTGTTTTGCTTCTTGCTGTTACAAAAGGGCAAGACTGTCTCGTGAGCTCCATTGTGGAAATCCACAAAATCCTTATCCAGCTTTTCAATTCTATTCTGCGATGCTCATATAAGCCACAAAGGGGGATGTGATTTGCTGTTGCTTAAGCAGGGAAAAAAAAAAAAAGAAAGAAAGAAAAACTCACTGATTTAGATGACTTGAGTAGAAAGGCCAGTAGGAAAGGGTGAAAATCCTGAAGTAATGTCATTGAAGAAAAGGATGAGGAAGAAGAGAAGGAAAAACAGGAGGACATGGAAGAGGAGAGAACATTTCTTCCTTTGAACCGTAGACTACAGAGCATATAGTATCTGTGAGTATAACTAAATTGAAAGATCTCAAAATAGAGACTTGAAATAAGTCTCTATCTGGTCCACACAGCTGTCCAGGGCCTGGTGGGAAAGCTCAACTATTGTCATCAGGGTATCTACTCCTTCCAAGGAATGGAGGGCTGCTCACATCTTGCTATCCGGAATGGAATAAACTGGTCACACTGAGTCACAAGGAAGGCTGGAAAGAAAGCAAGCCAGCAGTGTGGCTAGGATCTGAGTGAAAACTCAAAGCATTATATCACTAAAAGGAAGAAGAGACAACAGATATTGGGGAACAATTATCAATTTATGCCACGGTCCAGGGATTGGGAAACCATAGTCCAAATCGGGCCCACTACCTGTTTCCGAATAGCCTGGGAGTTAATATGGCTTTTACAGATGAATATTTACAATCAATTATATGCTAAAGGACACTAACTTTGAACCCCAATTGAGCAAAACATTACTCCCTCCCAAAAAGGGATTTTATTCTTTTCATGAGTAAAACTGTGTTGCAAAAATTATACTAGATTATCATTATTTATACTTTGAAACTCATTCATACAAAATCCATGGAAATTTGTTTTCTCCTTCTCATTCACATTCCAGGATCCTACCCTTGATTTTTCCTGTTGGCCCAGAAAGCCTACAGTATTTTCTACCTGGTTCCTTAGCGAAGAATTCGCTGACCACTGTCCTTGTCTGGACTGGATTAATTTAGTGACATTTCTGCAACGCGTGGAGGGAAGAATGGCCTGTGGGTGGTATAGGAACCCAGGAGCCTATGATCCCAAGGAGTCTGGCCAGGGTTTCTAATTGTAGTAAAATGTCCTTAACAAAGTCACAAATCTAGCAACTTCTGTTAGCTCAAGCCCTGTGGGAAATAGGAATGTAAGAGAAAACAGTCTCTGCACAGCCACAGTCAAAGCCTGAAAGCTGTTCTCTGATGGTCCTCCACGGTGCATTGCCCTCATACAAGACACAATTCCCTTAACTGTCAATGACTTGACTGGGTTAGCCCATCTCCCAAACCCATGGCAGGGCTGCAGCAGTACACGGGAAGGGGTTAGGGAGGAAAGAGGACTGGGTAACAGCACTGTCTCTAGGGCCATTAATACCAGGGACCACAACCTCCATTCCAGCTCTGAAGTCCCCAAGGACACTACTGTCTTACAGTTCGGTAAAACAAGGATTTTACAGATGACCCTGGGCCATCAAGCTCAGGTAGAATTATAGTCATTATATTCTGTATCAAAAGGCAGGCAATAACACACTTGAGAAAGCCTGTCGTCAAAATAGCAAAGAGACAATTTGGGCCATTTAAAGACTAGTTAGATTATTTAATTCGTATAGAACTCGTACTCTCCCAAGAACTCATGGGAATAGGATGTGATGATGTCCTTGTAAATATATATATATATATATTTTTTTTAAAAGATTTTATTTATTTATTTGGCAGAGAGAGACACAATGAGAGAGGGACCACAGGCAAGAGGAATGGGAGAGGAAGAAGCAGGCTTCCTGCGAAGCAGGGAGCCTGATGTGGGGCTTGATCCCAGTATCCCGGGATCATGACCTGAGCCAAAGGCAGATACTTAATGACTGAGCCACCCAGATACCCTGTAAACATATTTCTACAGTCTGAGCAAACAAATGATATTTTTTTCCAATCTAATATTTTTTCCAATCTTATTTAGATTGTGTTATTTAAAAAAGACTGCATACTTATTGATAATATTATGGCAAAAATTGCCAGTACTTTTCCACTGATTGAAAATATGATTATTTTATATATAAGTGACTGGAAATCAGCCCATTGATTTAAAGAAAGGAGGAGGAGGCAGAGAAGGAGGTGGGATAAGGTGGAACAGGAGGGGGAGGAAGATAAAATCAAATGGGCTGTGAAGGAAATAAACAAGATAGTGTATTAGAAAAGAACAAACAAAACTTCCCTTCTGAAAGGTGGTCAGTGCCCTCTGAGGAGGTAAAAGTTAACCTGGTCCTAAACGATAAAGAGTCCAGGGGTGGAAGAGCTAGAAGTAGGCACCCACACATGAAAAGGAGAAGTGAACAAGGGCCATTGGAGGACCACCTTCCCAGTTTTCAGGGCTGCCCCTCTCCCTTTCAGAAGGACAGAGACCACCTGACTCAATGGATGGAAACATGATGAGGCATGACCTATCAGTCTGTCCCATGCCCCTGGCAACAGTGATGGGTCCTGGGATAAGCACACTGGCCAATCTGGGCCAACGAGACTCTAGGAGGAGAGCAACACCTCTTCCAGGCTGGTTGATAAACTGCAGGGGTGTGTTTGGGGCCATGACTCATCCTGCTGCCTCACCAGGAGAGCCTGCATGAGAAGGAAGCCAACAGAGAAGACAGCCGAAGTGAGTAGGAGACACCAAACCATTCATGATATTGTCATTTGAAGATCTGAGGTCACCATGCCAAGTTTCATCCATGGAGTTTTTTTGTTATGTGACCAGCAAATCTCCCTTTCCAGTTTGAGCCAGATGGGAGTTTGGTTTCTGTCACCTGCAAGAGAAAACACCCTGACAGCCCGGGGGGCTTTGGAAATAATGGAAGTAAGAGTCCTTGTGTATTGAGAGGCACTTGTGCTTCGAGAGTCCTCTCAACATCTTGTTGAAGAACTTCGGTCTTAGGATCTCCATGTGGGGGAGGGGTGTGAGCTAGAGAAATGTTTGTGGAAAACTAGCCATGAATGATGAGGAGGGAGATACAGCTCTAGGGAGTGAACACCTTCTTTCCCTCCCTTTCCACCGTCCTGCCATTAAAGTAAAGAAAAATCAAATCAATGCACATGGGAGGAGTAAGAGACTGGCAGAGGGAGAGCTTGCCCAAACCTCTTGAGATCTACATGCTTGAGTACTCGTAGTTTTGTCTGTGCACAATCTCTTTCCCATTTTAGGCTCAGCATCACTCCTGGCAGTCTGGGTAAATTAACCCCACCTTCCTTTCCTATAGTTCACACAGTTTAGGGCTGCTGAGGGAATCTAGAGGAGTGGACCATGTGACCCAGACCTGGCCAATCGGCATGTTCCATCTTCCCGCCATGGTCCTCTTAGTGGGCCTGACCAGAACTGATCCAGGGACCTGACCATGGACACTGGGAAGAAAGTGCTGGCTTTCAGCTGGACTGTGGGGGTCCACAGGGAGAAGATTCACCCGCAAAGAGGAGCAGAGAATCAAGAAAATGAGAGACAGGCTGACTGAATGCCTTTAAGCCCTTAAATTCAGACACACGTGAAGTGACATTTACCATTTCAACTTTGCGGTCCTATAAGCCAACGAATTCCTCTGTCCCTCCAGAGCCAAGTTTCTCTTTTCACCATTTATTTCCAGGCAAAGCGTGGAGGCTGAAAAAAACAAATCATAAAAAAGGTGTTGAATGAAAGAAATCTCTGATCTCTTTTGTAAGGGATAGGAAGATGTGTTAATGTGTTTTCCCTCAGACTTTGTAATATGGCTATTTAAATTCTATAACATTCTTAATACTATAATATACCAGATCCATGACAATTAATGTGGCTTTTGTGGGTTGGCCTACAACCAATTAACTGAACTTTTGAGATATAACCTATCTGTTAGGATTTGCCTGCATTCAAAAAAAAGAAATCATTGAGGATCGCCTGGCTAGCGCAGTTGGTGAAGCCCGTGGTTCTTGATCTCAGGGTTGTGAGTTCAAGTCCCACTTTGGGTGTGGAGATTACTTAAAAATAAAATCTTAAGAAGGGAAAGAAAGGACAGGAAAGGAAAGGAAAAAGAAAAGAAAAGAAATGAAATGAAATCACGGAGAAGACTCTGTAAACTCTGACTACCACGTGGTTCTTAACTCCCTTCCACCAATAATCAGTGAGCAGGACCCAAAGTTATAAACCCCTTGTACTGTAACCACGATCTGCCCCCTTCTTCCCACACATCAGGTATTTGTATTTAAAGGGGTGGGATACATGCAATACGAGGGACTACTTTTTACCAGTCATAGAAAATATTATACACTGAGGGCACCTGGGTGGCTCAGTGGGTTAAGCCTCTGCCTTCGGCTCAGGTCATGATCTCAGGGTCCTGGGATCGAGCCCCACATCAGGCTCTCTGCTCAGCGGGAAGCCTGCCCTCCCCTCTCTCTCTGCCTGCTTCTCTGCCTACATGTGATCTCTGTCTGTCAAATAAGTAAGATCTTTAAAAAAAAAAAAAAGAAAAAGAAAAGATACACTGAATGTGAGCATAAGAAAATTTGTATTTCCATTATAAATGATGGCATAAATTACTTTTTAAATTCAGGAATAATAATATTTTAATGGCAATAGTTCCCTTAACCAGAATGTTATATTTTACAGTAGAAGTCCAAACCTCAGCTAATCTGCTTATTCAGGAAGAATTCTTTGGTGACAATGGTTTCTCCCCACAGAATAGTAAATAAATGTAAGCATACTTAGGAATAAAAGAAGTTATCTTTTATCAGCTCTATATAATTTCCGTAAGATCTCTGGAATTTCCCAAACTATGTTCTTTGGAACCATGAACTAGTGTTTTACACACACACATACACACAAAATCCTGTGGTCAAATAAGATTGTGAAACATTCAATACTACTGTCAATCCTGAAAACTCTCAGGGCATACTAGCACATTGGAAAATGTGAGAAGTCTCGCAGTACAGATACCTGTCCAAATGTGTTTCACACAGCATTTCCCAACATTAAGTTCCTAAAAATGAAATACGGTGTTTTGCTTCCTATCCCAACCTCCAAACCCCAATTCCCCAAAGCAACTTTTGGAACAGCCTGTGGAACTAGTTCCATAAAGCAAAGTTTGGGAAACACTAGTTGAGTGGTTTCTATCTACACAGATTTTGCTGTCTGAATAATATGGAAGACATTTTGAGTGACAATTACACCCATTTGGATTTAACTTCAACTGACTCCATAATTAGAAATTTAAAATGCAAATTTTTCAAAAGCAAACTGCCTTTACCATTTAGAAATGTTGCTGAGACTTACTTGGATTTGCGTACAGTTATATTACTTTCCAGTATATCTGGTATAGGTAATAGGCTCCAAAGACCTATAAATATTGAACACAAATAAGATTAGCCTTGTCTAAATTTTATCTATAAACAAGGGCTTGACAATTTTAATATGACAAATGTGCTCTAGTTCGTTATTCTTTCTTTCTTTTTTCTTTCTTTCTTTCTTTCTCTCTCTCTCTTTTTTTTTTCTTTTTGTACATGCCTCTTGGGAAAACTGGGAATGGAATGGAAGCTTTTTCATTTACATTCTGCACAAGATGTATATTACGGATTCATGTTAGTATGGGTGAGGACATGAAGCCATTGCTATTGAGCCTCAGATGTGGCAGCAAAGAATTAAGAGATCATCACCATCTCTCACTAAATATAATGAAAATCTAACTTTACAACACTCCTCTTAAACGAGCTTGCCTCATGCTACTTGGCTATGCATTAAATCTTGGCATACACAAAAAATAAAAACAGGGTAGTTCTAAAGGTTCATTTCTGTTGGCTGGATTATGAAGATTAACTCCTCAGATGGTGTTCCAAGAAAGTCATCAAATGTAAGTATAATTGAAAATAAAAACCTAAAAACCATTTAAATATTGATAGGAAAGTGAACAGACAGGATATAGTCAAGACATCGCTCTTTAGATACATAACATCAGTGTCTATCATAAAGGATTAAAAAGTTTAATTCTCTAGGGACTATAATGGAGATTTCAACTTCAGTAAAGCGCATTTCCTGAGAATAATATAGCATAATTATTCTCATAGCAGAGGCACCCGTGCAGATTATACACATTTAATACAATTTAAATTTTAGGTCATTTGTGCTGATGGTGTTTTTAAAAGGTGATAAATTGGGTTTATTATTCTGTAAAATATTCTAACCCCGGGTCCTAGATACAGGGCAGTCCTCTTCTCGAAAGCACCCTGTGGCTTCTGTCACCTTGCCGGTTCACACGAATATTAGCTCTGTGCTAAAATGCAGCGTTTCTCACAACATATGCCACCATTGATACACACGATGACTGCGTGAGGTCCAGGGAGTGGGCGCCATTTTCTTAATGGAGGGTATTATGATCATACAGTCACAGCTACCATTTACTGAGCATTTACTATGCGCAGCCAAGCAAAAATTCTCGTCTGTCTGTTTGAATGGACTTCATAAGACCACCACGTGGTCGCCGCTGTTAGGTCACCGAAGAACAGAAAGGAAATTGAAGCATTGAGAGGCTAAGTAACTCACTCAAAACCACAGAGCTGGAAATCAGCAGAGGCAAGACCGAAATTCAGATCTAGCTGCCAGTCCATGTTTTGTCACTTCGTGGATAGATTTATCGGTTAAGTGGGTTCATTTAATAGAAAATTTAATAAATCTAAATCTGTGAATATGAAATAAAGACACACAAGCTGTAGGCAAATGTGTGATGTTCAGGTAACAAGGCTTTAACATATAGGATGTGGGTTTTTTGTTTTTTTCCTTTTGGCAGGGGTTAGCTGAAGATTAAGGATCCTTAGAGCTTGTGAGGTGATCGTGAAGAGGCAAATGCCAGGACAGGGTTACAGTTCTGCTGCAGACCTCCTGACATGAAGAGCTCCAGCCTTCAGCTTACCTGCTTTCAAGGTTGCCCAGAAAACTTCTTCATAGGAAATCTTCCTACTTTTACACGTTTTTAAGGCATCACATAATCACTTTTCTATGGGAAATATAAATAATTCAAATAATTCTGAAAAAGAAAGGGCTTGATTATTGTATATTACAATTTAAGAAAAAAAAATCTAATTTAACAAAAAGCTGACAATCAGGTCAGAAGCATTACGGGAAGTTTCTTGCTCGTTTTCTCCAGAGGTTAAACCAGAATATTTTTTAAAGAGGGCAGAAGTTTAAGGTCTAGCTAGGGAATAAAGACATGTTTTGTCTGACACTTCCCAAGTCAAATCCAACATTTATCAAATGATTCTTAAGTGCTGTATTTAAAAAAAATACAGCCAGGAGCTGGCAACCTGGGTATATTAAGCTTTCATTATTGTAAATTTGTATTTTAAAAACCCAATGTCTTTTTCGTAAATATGCAAGGGCTTCTCTGACAATTTCTCTTCTTATAAAGCCACCTCTCACTAAAACATGTTAAATAAAACTCCTGTATCTAAAATGAATTCTTGGCATCTGGGAGTTTAAAATCTCCCCCAAATTCAGAGGTAGCTGGGGGGAAGCTGTATAATTATAGTTCATCTGAGTGCAAGTCATAATCAAAAATGTTGAAAACTGAGAAGTAGTGTATTAGAATGGCATTTCAAACAAAAAAAGTACTTACTGGCATTTTAAAAATTTTCCTGCAATTCGTTATTCATTCCATCGGGAGAAAATGTGCACTACCATTTTGGATAAGGCAAACAATACTCAAAATTGTCATTAACTAAAAACAACTGGCCACCACTATGTGAAAAACCAAATGCTTTAATGAGGCTATCAAGAACAACAGTTCAATTGTTTCATTGGATACATTAATATCGATCCATAATATACAGTGCTATGGACCATACAGAAATGATTGCTGCGTCCAACAGCAGGGGACTATATTATTAACATTACAGTACCAAGCGTCCGCAAGAGACAGTCATTTGTCTTTTTTTTTTTTTTTTTTCAAGAAATAGGGTCTTTTAATATACTGCTATCAACACCAACTTTTCCCCAGTGCATTTTTAAAAAATATTAATAAGTGCATTCCTTTGTGCTTTATTTTATATCTCTTAACTTCCTATGTATTTTATTTGTTCTTATTGCTTTATTATTTAAAAACAACCAGAAAGAACTTTGTCATCCTGTGTATGTCCAGGTTGGTTGTAAGGGTTTTTGGCAAAGTCAAAGGGTTTGGTATTTCCATGGCCTTATCCGGAGGCAGGTGGACAAGTTTGGCATTTTGGTCACTCCATAGGGAGGCCCGACCCCGAGTCACAAGTGTGCTCTCAGGGATGAGGGGAGTGGTGTGGATCATTCTCTCACGGTCACAAACGACGACCCCAAACCACCGCTTCTTGGCTTAACTAGTCCCTAAGACAAATCCACACTCGATTTGGCAAAAAAGAAATAAATAAAACCACCCCCCGAGGCTGCAGCATTCTCCTGGGCTTCCTCACCCGCCACTCCGAGAAATTGTCTCTTAAGAAGAAGGGGATGGGGAAGCAGGTGGCAGTGAGCTCAGGAGTTGCGAAAGTCAGGACAGTGGTACGAGATGCCATGCTTCCTCTAACAGAGCTTTGTGTAAGGTCACTTAGCCCTGGCCATATTCCCTGGGCCAGGGGCTCATCAACCTTGCTCCGTTTTCAAGAACCCTCACCATCAGCTAAAGAAAACAAACATCATACCGTAGCGATCTTGGACTTCTGCACCCAGCTCCCCTCCCCCCATATAAATATGAAGAGAAAAATAGACAATGCTATGATTGTATCAGTGAACACTATGGTACAGTTAGCTGTTCATGCAGATTTGCATCACTATTCTAGGAAAAGAGCTATACAATTAAGGGGATTGAAAGAATGGGAATTAATTTTCCCTACCCCCTTCGGTAATAAAGCTATAAAACTGATCGCATCATCAATGTTTCCAAGGATTCTCATTGCCCGAAGTGCATGGGAACTGTGCAGTTGATTATTTTCATGGAAGCCATCCATTCATTCACCTGACAATCACACCTTCTCTTTGAACCCTCCAATACCCATCCGCCAATTCGTATTTGACATTTAAACTCATTTTCTTAAAAAAAAAAAAAATTCCTCCTGAATAAGATTTCCTGATGAAAAAAGTTGGCACTCTGTCACTAAAATATATTTAATATGAAAAATACCATCTTGAAACTGTCTCCTATATTACGGTTCAGTCAGTGCTAGTCCAAAAAAGACTACTGCTATATTTAAGGCACTTCATTCTGAATGGATATGCTTTATGCCACTTGCTATTCAATTGTAGGCTGCTACTGAGAAATTCCATTCAACAGCCTGGCTCTTAACACCATATGTCAGCTGTATAAAACACGTAGGCCAGATAGATTACATGTAACACTACTGTTATTGCAAAGGACCACACAAGTAGATAATGCACTGAAACTAACTTACAACTTTGCTGCTTGTTGAAACACTGTTACCCAGTAACAGTAATTTGCCAATACAGTTATTTCTCCTTCCAAAAATTCAGCAGCTGTTTGCTGAAATAAACCCCAATTTAAATGACCATTATGGGCGTATCAATGCTATGGTGATCATTCTCCAAGAATATTGCTACTTTTATATCACTAAAAATAAATATGTAAGTTTATTTTCTCTAGAAAGCCAGTTTTTGCCTATTAATACTACACCTTAAACGTGTGGAAAAAAACAGTTCCAAGTGAGACGGTAATATACAAAATATTTGCAAAGCTCTCTTTAAACACAAGACCTTGCATAAAAGTTTTCTTTCACGTGGGTACAAAGAATGCGGAAAACCACCAGTGAGTTGTAAAAATATTGAAAACTTGCCATTTTAAGATGCATATTCTTACAAATTAATACAAACATACTGAAAAGAACAATGATAATAAAGAATCTGTACAAATCAAATGAACAGTAAAACATAATTTAAAAATAAAAATAGGAAAGCCAATTAGAAATGTGCCCAGTTTGGTTTTCTTTATCAAAAGTGAAATGGGAGAGAGAGAGGAAAAAAATTTTAAAAAGGACAACTTTCAGTGCTCCTCAATATTTTGAGAGGACACTCATTTCCTTTTGAAATAAAATATATCTTATGGAAAACTGAATCACACTAACTGATGAGGAAAACTGTAACAGAGCACAGAGTGAAGGACAGCAAGATTAGGGCCCATGTGTCAGGGCCTTGCTCTCTAACCCTTCAATTTCACTTGCACCTAAGTAAGGGATCAGTTACATTTTCTAACCAGACAATCCTCATGAAATTGGATGCACTTTTTTTTTTTTTTAACAGAATATTGTATTGCCTTAAATAGCTTGCAGTAGAAAGACTAAATGTTGTTAAAACGGTACTGGATCTTTAAGGCAGTACCAATGAATCAATACATTTACAAAGTAAAAAATGGTTAGTTTGGATTTCTTCCTTTCTTTCCTCAATCTCTTACTCTCTGCCTTTTTTTTTTTTTTTAAATTTTTGGTTGCTTTACATTCTTTCAATTAAACTTTACATTTAATTTCCAAAGATGTCACAGGCATTAAAAAAAAAAAAAATCTCAAACCAAGTTTCCCCTGAATAAAAATGGACAGAAATTTCTCTGATGCAAAATCCTCTTGCTCAGAAAGCTAAAGTCCGGGGCGAATTCAGTTCGCAGATACTGTACACTCATTGTACAATACTTTGGAGGCATCTGTAGTTGTAAAATAGAATATACAAGTCTGTTTCACAAAATTCTAAAAATAAAATATATCCTGGGCTATTGATAAAGCATGAAAAAAACTTCCATATTAAAGGAAAAATTATCAAGAAACCCCCTTCGGGGAAATTAGGAAACCTACGAATCGAGAAAGGAAGCAGTTTCGGAAAGCGCAGGGCAGGTCGGCCCGCTAACAAGCGTGCTCGGCTTCTTCCATGCTCATGCTGCTCCTTCGGCTGCTTGTTTTGGAAGCTCCGGGGGACACTGACGAGAGCAGCGGGTCAGTTATGCCAACGGGAGAAAGGGTGTCATCCATCAGGATGTCTTCCAGTTTGGATCCCATTTTCGTGGGGACGCTATAGGCTTGGTTCCC
Source organism: Mustela nigripes (assembly GCF_022355385.1). Lineage (NCBI taxonomy): Eukaryota > Metazoa > Chordata > Mammalia > Carnivora > Mustelidae > Mustela > Mustela nigripes. The sequence goes on along the minus strand of NC_081558.1, from coordinate 37,444,028 downwards.
TTCGGTCCCCGCGCCAAGGTTGTTGTTGAAGGTGATGGTGCCGTCTGTGAGATCAAGCGTTGTTGTGCAAGGTAGGTCTGCGTGGTGCTGAAGGAGGTCTTGGTTGCAGTTCTCGAGAGTGGGTTCTTGCTTAATGATCCGATTCACCAGGTCGGGGGAGCAGAGGCCCGTGGATGGAATAAGCGAAAGTCCGTGAGCTCGAGCCTGCATTTCAAGTTCCTAAAATGAAAGCGAAATGTTTCAAGAGGTGGAGGATTTTAGGGCAATCCAAGGACTGTCTGTGGTACTGTAAGGGGGTGTATGTGTCGTTATATACCTGTTCAGACTCACAGGCTGTACGACACCAACAGTGAACTCTAAGGTCAAACAGGGACTTTGGGTGATGGTGTCGTGCAGTGTAGGTCCACCAGTTGTAGCAAATGTACCACTGTGGTGGGGGGCGTGGCTGGGGGGAGGTGGAGTACCTGTGGGAGAGCAAGGAGCCTACAGGGAGTCTCTTTACCTTCTCCTCAATTGTGCTGTGAACCTAAAACTTCTCTAAAAGTAAAGTAATAGGGGCATCTGGATGGCTCAGTGGATTAAGCATCTGCTTTTGGCTCAGGTCATGATCTCAGGGTCCTGGGATCGAGTCCTGTGTAGAGTTCTCTGCTCAGTGGGGGTCTGCTTCTCCCTCTCCCTCTGTGCTGTCTCTCGCTCTCAAAGAAATAAAATCTTTTTTTAAAAAAGTCTTAAAAAAAATCTGACAGAGGAAAAAACAACTACAAAAATAATTTTTTTGCTCTTTTCAATTAATAAATGTTATTTCTTCCAGTAGAGCATTTTAAATGCTACACAGATTTCATTAGGTATTAAATACAAAGACTGTCTCTCCCAGATGTTCATATTCCTTAAGATAAATTTTAAAAACACAGAAATAAAAATAAATATAAAAATAAAATTTCAAAATGTGAGCTGACTGAAAGAAAATGTTTGGTAAATAATACAGTCCTGGGGTCCCTAAACTCTGAACACATATCCAGGGGTGCTGCAGTGAACTCGTAGGGCACTGTGACATTTTCAGATAACTGGAGAAATAGCACACTACTCCAAGAACTACCAAACTCAAGAAGCCTCATGGTCTCAGCAGTAAACTGTGCGACATGCTTCTCCATAGCATATCATTGTAAAGCCGGGTCTTTGGTGGTCACTGTGATAAAAAGTAAGAACTGCATAAAAAGCAACACAGGATGAGAAATGAGGACGGCACTGTCCAACTGGATTCCGCAGCTGGAGAGGTTGTGCAGTGTGCAACAGACACACACAGCCCATTAGCAAGTAACACAGTTATTAGAAAATCAAATAAAAATACTGTTTTTTGGGGTGCCTGGGTGGCTCAGTGGTTAAAGCCTCTGCCTTCAGCTCAGGTCATAATCCCAGGATCCTGGAATTGAGCCCCGCATCGGGCTCTCTGCTCTGCAGGGAGCCTGCTTCCTCCTCTCTCTCTGCCTGCCTCTCTGCCTACTTGTGATCTCTGTCTGTCAAATAAATAAAATCTTAAAAAAAAAAATGCTGTTTTTCTTTCGGTTTTTCTGTTTTGTATTTTCAAATAGCCAACTGAGTTGTTAGGACCTAAACATTCATTAAGTTGGTTGGAACTAACAAAGAAATGGTAGCTATTCCTTTGGCCTAGGGCACAGCTAAACAGTTACTAAGATACGAAGGGTATCATGACCTAGTAAAGGGAGTGGGAATGGCAAAACTTGTGGAAGTTGTATACAGGGAACTTAACTTTGAGAAGTGTTGCCTAACTCATCTTACCAGGCCCAAGGGAAGTGTTGTGCTTGGTTGGTTTTTTTTTTTTTTTTTTTTTTTAATTCCAAAAGAAAGTTTTTATAAGGAGGATGAATAATTTCTCTCTATACTTTCTCCACATCCTTCCTGTTACGGGCTGAACTGAAAAACTTGTTATGTTCCAGGGTGAGGGTATCAAGCCCCGCGTCAGGCTCCCAGCTCAATGCCCAGTCTCCTCGAGAGGCTGTCCCTCTGCCTCCCCCCTCCACTGTGCTCGCCCTCTTGGTTGCTCTCTCTCCCCCTCTTTTCTCTTTCTCAATCTTTAAAAAAAAAAGAAAAGAAAAGAAAAATTCATATGTTCAAGTCCTAACCCCCAGCACCTCAGAATGTGTGTTTTGAGATGCTGTTTTTTAAAGAGGCAATTAAATTCAATGAGGTCATTTGGGTGGGCCTTAATCCAAACTCCAATAGGACAGATGTCCTTAGAAGAAGAGATTAACAGATGATCTCACCCATAGGTGGAATTTAAGAAACAAGGCAGAGGATCATAGGGGAAAAGAGGGAAAAAAATGAAACAAGACGAAACCCGAGGAGACAAACGGAAACAAAGTGAGGGTTGCTGGAGGGGTGAGGGGTAGAGGGATAGGGTAACTGGGTGAGGGACTTTGGGGAGGGCATGTGATGTAATCAGCACTGGGTGTTAGGTAAGATGGATGAATCACTGACCTCTACCACTGAAACCAATCAGACATTATATGTTAATTAATTGAATTTAAATTTTAAAAAAAGAAGAAGAGATTAGGACACACAGACACACCTAGGTTAAGACCCTGGAAAGCCTTTCCTGGAAAACCAAAAGGCTTCCTCCCAGAGAAGTATAGAAAAACTAATTCTGCCCACACCTTGACCTTGGGCTTCAAGGCCTTCAGAACTGTGAGGAGGAGATGCGTGTCCCCACCTGACCTGTGGTATTTGTTAGAGCGGCCTGAGCGGACTAATGCACTTTCCAACTGTCACAGCCTCTCCAGGTTCCTCTCTGCAAAATGCCTTCCAAGCAAGCTCTTTGCACTCTCCCTGAGTATCCCTGGACCCTCCTAAAATGAACCCAAACGACTCTCTATGAGTGTTCTTTCTATGCTTGTCGTACCCTAATATAATAGCGACAGAATATAAATGTGAAGTCACCTTGCCACACGAAGGAGGGACAAGCAGCCTCCAGTGTGATCCAGCTACTCAACCTTTGCCCACAAGCCTAGAAATGCACTTTCCTGGAAAGTCATGTCCAGTGTGCAGTCCAGATTGTTCTCTGGATGCCGGACACATAAAAGACGGGAGCCTGAGATGTCACAAAAGTATGTTCATGTTCCTTTACTCGATCTCCAGAAACACAAGTCTCTTTGGGTGTCATTTTAAAGCCTTGGGCTGTTTAATAAAATTATGGTTCCAAAGATATTAAGGCTTCATGCTCTTTCTTCTGTGAAAATTTCTGCATGCATCACTTGGAGTGAAAATGAAAGGGAGCCCTTAGGCCCAAGCTTAAAACATGCACTATTGTAAATCTACACCAACATGCTAATACGAACAGCTCCCCCACACATGTAGTTTGTTTCAAAAAGAAAAAAAAGAAGTTGGATGAAAAGAGGCAAACATCTCACCCTGATCTCTTGTTTAATTAAAAATATTTATCAGCTGATTAAAGCATTACTTAGATTTCTAAACAATGTGGTAAGTCTCATCTGGAGAACTCAGGCTCATTGCATGGCACGCCCTCCCTAACTAATAATGTTTTCCGTGATATGCTTTAAGTTCTACAGGCTGTCCCATGCTATCACCGGAAGAAACCTATGATGCTGTCACCATGGCATTTCCAATCCACATTTTTCACAATATTCGTATTCCACACAAAGAGATGAGTTTGGATGCTGAAAACAAAACCTAGTCTTTCAAAACAGTTCCTATGTTTTAACATTTGTATAAGGAAATAACACATCAGTATACGCTACTTTTATAAAAGGGTATGCTAAGTTCAAGAGAAAAGGACCTATGGCTACTTATGATCATACGAACATAAAACAAATGACAAAAACTCAAAAAAAAAAAAAAAAGGATTTTCAAATGACATGCAACCTCTGCTTCACTGCGGACATTCGAAGATGCACCCCCTAGAGGAGAATGGTCTTCTGCCACCCTGCTGAAGATCACAGTCATGCCATGAGAGAAGTGATATTGGGAAATGTCAACCATGTTCTGGGGCATTCAAAAGGTCGGAGACTATTATCATAAACAAATTACTCTGTTAGAGAGGTTGGGTGTCCAGGATTCACACCATCAGGTGGAACACACTGCTATCTGAAGGGTCAGGCTTTGCTGGCCACAAACAGTTGCACTGGAAACCTGAAAATATGGTAAAAGGCGGGTCCATCTACTCAAGAAGAAGGTACTCTGTTGTCTCTTACCAGTGGACTGTGCTCAAGGTCAACAAGTAAATGAAAATTACTCTTGCCAACTCCTTTGTTCATGAGCAGGGAGTCCATTTTTCTTAGCCTTCTTCAGGACAGTTTCGGAGGAAGTTATGATTATGCCCTTACCCTCAGCATGAGAGCCTGAGTGCCTAAGAGGAGTACCATGAGCTCATACTACAGAAGGACTGCCCCATTTCACACTTAATAGTACCATGTTTACCCAGTACACAGAATGACAGATGAATTCCACATAACAAAATTAGTATTTCTCACTCCAAAAATAAGTAGCGTGAGTTCAAGATACAATAATTTCACTGTCTGCAATGACTTCTAAAATTTTTATCTTGGTAAGATCTTCTGGATGTCTCCAAGTTCCTTATAAACATAGGCTTTGACCATTGGCTACATACCCCCACCGAATACTGAGGCATCTTGGTATTTAACAACTTCAATTCTTATTCTTTGAAATAATTTTTGCTATTGACTGAATGTTTGTGTCTCACCCCACCCCAAAATTCCTATGTTGGAATCTAATCCCCAAGGTGATGAATTTGGAGGTAGGACTTTGGGCAGTAATTAAGGTGTGAGAGTAGAGTCCTCATGAATGGAATTCATGCCCTTATTAAAAAAAAACACCAGAGAGCGCTTTCCCCCTGTTATCATGTGAAGACCCAGGGATGCCACCTCTGTCTATGAAACAGGAAGCAGGCTCTTACCAAACACCGAATCTACCTGCACCCTGATCTTGGACTTCCTAGGCTAAGGAACCCTGAGAAATAATGTTTGTTGTGTAAGCCACCCAGTCTGTGGTCTTTTGTTACTGCAGTCCAAATGCACTAAGCCACTGAGGTTCTATAAAGTGGCTCTGAACCTTGAATTAGTATGTACCAAACGATGGCTTCTAAAAGAAATATGGAGTTAGGTTTCTATGAGTATCTTAGTCACATTTTCATTAACGAGTCAACATGTAACCTTGTTTTATGTTTAAAGACACCTTAATACACAATGTTGATTTATTCATATGGAAATCACAGCCAAGAGCACTGGAACTTACCTACAAAGGAAACTTATCTCCAGAAGACCCCTCCCAGCCTTTTCATGCTTAGGAATACCAGACAACTTCAGTAATACTCTTAGGAGCCATTTTAAACAGCAAAATTCACCCATAAAACCCACAGAAATGTGAAAAGCCTGGGACTAAGGACCATGAAAAGGATGCTTACGGTGTGAGCTAAAACAAGACAGCAGGTTATTGTCTTGTTCAACCTTAACTCAGATTAGCCACTCTGCCCATGTCCACGAAGGGCCATGAGAGCACCATGAATGTTGATCTTGGGCTTACGGTAAATTTTTATGAGCGGCAAATTCACAAAGAGGCAATCCATAAATAACGAGTAGCTACTGTATTAGGATCATGTAAATCAAGTCCCCCATGGCTCATTATATCCCCTTTCCTCCCACCTCCAAGTCAGGGACGTATCGCAAACCCCTCACAACATGTGCCCCCTACCTGTATTCTGAGCAACAAGTGCCGGTTGGCGTGCTCCAGCTTCTTCTGTCGGTTTTCAAGTTCTTTTGCGCGCTGCTGTTCTCGCTGTAACTTTCGGATATAGTCCACAGATGCTTTTAAGATGGTTCCCTTGTTCCAGCGCATGTCTCTGTAACGAAGAGGAAGAAAACAACCTTTTTCGGGATTCAAGGCACAATGAAAATTCATCATTCAGGGCATTTGATGTCTAAAGATATCTTAACGATGACATGAGATGACAGGTACCATTCACTGAGTGCTTATCCTGTGCCGGACACTGTCTGCCCACCTCTTAGACATTATCCTACTTAACCCAGACGAGCACGTTGGAAGGGAGGGGCGTGGTGCACGGGCTGAAACATACACTGTTTGGAGGAGTATGCCCTTGTTATAGAGCCACGACAAGGTGGGGTCAGGGCTTAAATTTAGTTCTGTTGATTACAAAATCGATATTCTTAAAAACCATATTAAAGAGTTACAGGTTTCTAGGACTATCAAAGTTAACTCATTCAGGCAGGCAGAATAAGCTACAGTTAAAAAAAAAAAATTCCGTGAGATCCTACTACTTGACCATGTGAAGCATAAAAGTGGTATCTTTGGATTTTCTCATGAATATCCCAGCCAAGTTCTCAAAGCTCTCCCCATCTCCTCATCTATAAAATGGTAATACTACACATGTATGAACAGCCTCGCATGTACATTACTGAACTCCAAGGAGGCCTCTTAGATGAATGTGCTATGAAAAGTCTAGAAGACAATTCAAGTAACAGCAGACACTGTGTTAAAGTTTCAACCGAATAATTACAATAGCTATCTTTAAACAACATTTACTATGTGCCAGGTATCTTTTAAGGTTTTTCAGAGCTCATTTGATCCTATCATAACCACCTCAGTGTCTAGGCACTAATATTGTCCCCATTTTGTAGGGTAGGAAACAAAGGCACAGAGAGGTGAAGTAATTTGCCCAAGGTCACACAGCTAGGAAGTGGTAGAGCCAGGAAGCCTAGAGGATCTGGCTCCAGACTCCAGGCACTGAACCATTCTGTCATTCTTCTTATGTGACTGAGTCCTCAAAAGAACCAGACTAGGAAGGAATATTCTGAACACCCTTGCCTTTTTTTAAACAGATGAGGAAAATAACTGTCTTCTCCAAGATCACACATCTAGAAAGGGACTCTTCTGGATTTCAAATCCAGGCAGCCTGAGCTTGGTGCCTTTCAGTTTTTTATGACTGTAACTGTAATGTACTCATGTATATGAGGAAATTAAGAACACCATTAAAATGTAGGTAAAAGTGAGCTGAAAAATGTAGAGCACTCCAGAAAAATAATTAAGAATGAAATTATAATTACCTATGTAATATTTCTGGGGCACCTTAAATTAATCTGAGCTCTTTCATCGACAGTGTTCATGATGACAATGACAAGGACAATGAAAAAATAAACAAAACCACTTCACGGATGAAAACTCTTCTACCCCACAACCTACGGCTGCTGGAGGAATATCGGAAGTATCAGCAGGGATGTGTGAATGGAGCGTCATTAAAACAAGTCACCAAGTAATTGATCCTCCTATGGATTAGATGAAGAACAAAACAGAAGTCCTCCTCTGAGAGGCAGAGAATTCCCGGGGGATGATCCCTGGGGTCTGAGCACTGAAGATGGCTACCCAGGGAGGTGTCCTGAGATACGGGGAGCATGGAGCTGACTTGTTTAATGTTCAGGGCTGAGATCAGAGTAACAGACCCTTTAGCAGCCAGAGAGAAATGTAACCATAATGAAAGATGCCTTAACTAGGCCAGTGAAGTTGAAAAACCTGTACTGACCCATGACACATGTAAGCAGTTACTCAGTTTCTAAGAAGTGACTGTTCTAACCAATTATCTTATTAGGTTTTGCCTCCTGTAAGACCCAATCAATCGATTATGCTTTTAGGCTTAAAGGAAGGGTATTCAAACTTTTTTTCCCCTCGTAATTAGAGAACCACACTTTTTTCACACATAAGTATTAAAAGATCCCCAATATAGAAATCAACAATAGGAGATCTGCTATGGGGGAGGAGAGCATATGGGGCAAGACCCTGGTCAGCCGGACTATGTTCCTAAAGCAGCTGCAGAGCCTGTTCCAGAAACTGGTATGGAAAACCCCCATTAGAGATTATAGTCCATTTATCTTAAAACAATGCCTACAATTAAAGATCATTATCAGTTCAGATTATAAACACGTAAGTATTCTAATACAATAGAGAAAGAAGATATGCAAATAGAGGCTTTCACTGCAGCCCCATAATTTCATAATACGTTGCTAAAGAGATTCACATGCTACAGTTTAAAAGAATATGCTAAAAAGTGAAAGCTGATAAAGAACAGGAAAATGGGAATTCAATTTCAACTATCATGCAAGACTGACTATAGGAAATGAAGGTCACAGCCCCTTAGTAGGATAAATTTGTGCTGCAGAACTGAGAATCTGAATGTTTTGAGTTTCAAAATGGCTTTCCTTGAAACCTGGGAAAGCAAAATCTTGATGATGGAAATTCTGCTTGAACATCCATCAAGACCACCTTACAATGGGCAATGATTTTATTTTATTTTGTCACAAATTCCCCGACAATAATGTGAATAGCAAATTTAATAAGCCTTGCATGAATAATGCTTGATTTCATCTTTACATTTTATTAGGTAGCTAAAAGGTCATATTCAAAGGCTAATTTCATCGGATGCCTGTGGGAGCCATTAAAATGTATACACTCTAGCCCTTTACTTCAAATGGGCCACTTTCTAATGGATAAAAATTGTATATTTGTTGTCCTACTTGCTGACGTTGCTGGTAGGGAAATTATCTTTACAACTGTTATCTGTCTGAACAGGGGTAGGAGGTGAGCAGAGACTGGAAGCTGAAACCCAAATTAGCTGACGTGTACTTAAAAGAGGATGAAAATTACTTTTTTCCAGGTTGGTAAAACACAGCGAGGGCATGCAAGTTTTCAAAAACGTTTTTTTGACCTATTTTTTTTTTTTAAGATTTTATTTATTTATTTGACAGACAGAGATTACATGTAGACAGAGAGGCAGACAGAGAAAGGAGGGAAGCAGGTTCCCCGCTGAGCAGAGAGCCTGATGTCAGCTGGATCCCAGGAACCTGGGATCATGACCTGAGCCGAAGGCAGAGGCTTTAACCCACTGAGCCACCCAGGTGCCCCAATTTTTGACCTTTTATCTGTTGACTATTGTTAAACTTGAAGTCTCTAATCCCAGCTCTCAGGGCCCATCGGTACTGTATGAGTTGCACACAAGTTGCCAGCAAATCCAGTCTAAACCACTACTGAAACCTCTGTCCCGCCTGAACGGTGAAGAGAATTTTTCTAGCAGCTTGGGGATCATTTGCCAAAAAGTCTCAGACTTCAGAAAGCCACCTCCTTATATCCCAAGCTCAGAGCTGATGTCCAGTAGCCCTTGAATGCAATTCAGTTGATTTCTCTCAAATTTTTAGTCTGATGAGACTAACCAAAAGAAAGGTATGGGAAATATACCAGCCATGGAACCAAAGGCAGAGGGGTATTTCTGGACTCTAGTTTCTGTAGCTGTGCACTTTTTGCAACATATGAATAAACATTAAGGTACCAAAAAAATATACGACACAGATTAACATGGAATTGTACTCACGGATCATTTGACTTGGGAATCAAAGTACCTAGTTCTTTAATGCGGTCATTTATGTTAAATCGTCTTCTTCGTTCAACTTCAAGAAAAGAGCACAGGAAGGGATGATTAGTAACAGGGTCACATACATATTTAGTAGATACTGCTAAAGCCATGTGTGCCTTAACTGTGCTGGCCCAAGGCCATATAACCCGAACTGGTATCTCCCCGTTGTTGTCATGTTTTCGGTACTGAGTTAAGTGGGAACAGCCAGGACTCAACCCTGAGTATTCAGATTAGGGGACAGCAAATTTTTACGGGGCCAGATAATGGGTTCCTTTTGGCATTGAGGGTCAATTGGCAAAATTGAGGATATTATGTAGATACCTAAAGAATGGAAGAGAAAATACATTTCCATAGATTTTTTTTTCTTTATTGACAAAATTCAAAATGTGGTAATATTAACTGGATACAATTTTTTTTTTTTTTTTTTGGGCCATGCAAGTCTACCAACAAGAAGCCCAGGGGGCCAGAATTTAGATTTTATATAATTTCTACTTATCGCAGAATATTCTTCTCACGGCTTTTTTTTTTTAAGCTATTTAAAAATGTAGAAAACATTCTTAGCCTCTAGGCTGTACAAAATTCCCTGCTCTGGGCGCAGTGTTGCCCAACAGAAATACAATGCAAGTATTGTATTTCCGTAATTTTCAATTTTCTAGTAGTCACACTGAAAAAGTAAAAAGAAAGAGGTAAAATTAATTTGCGTATTTCTGTAAACCCAACATAGCCAGAATACCATCACTTCAACCTGTAATCTATGTAAATATTAATAAATTAAATACCGAACATTCTTTTCTTGGCACTAAATTTTTGAATCCAGTGTCTTTTTTATACTTCCCAGTGCATCACATTCAAACTGGCCACATTTCCTGTGCTCAACAGACAGCTGTGTTGAGCAGCGACAGGACTGAGTAACACAAGCTTAAGAGTCAAGGCAGCTTGTTTCACTATACTCTGCGTCCTGGTGGCATCCCAGTTCAGTTGCATCATTAGTTAAATTATCGTCTTCTTAGGGGAAGATGAAACAGTAAAGCATATGTGTTAATAAATGTCTCTAATTTATCTACTCTGGGAAATAAATTCCAAATAACTTAAGGTCTAACAAATTGGAATAAGTATGTTAATATTTCACTTTAAAACAGTATGTCCAGATACATATTTATATTTGACCAACTAGCATTCCATACACTTAGGTAAATAATATTACGTGTTACTTTCCCAACAAATACTGTATTTTTTCCCCTTAGCTGAGCCATCACTTCTAGGATTCAGTCAGTTACTTAAAGCCTTATCATTAAGCTTTTATAAAATAGAAATATTGATACTCAATGGTTCTAAAGAAGGAACTTTTAGACCTCTGATCTTCTGACTAAGCTCCTCCAAAACTCTGATGCATGGCATGTCTTCTTACTTTTCTAGGCATATAATAATCATAAAGATTCAAACAGCACTGAAATACATAAGTAAAAGTGCCCTATGATCCAGATATGACCACTGTTAAGCTGCTCATAGATCCTTTGGGATGATTTGTTATTCTCCAAACATGCTGTGTACGGGACCCTTTTTGATCTACACTTGCTGAGTGATGACCTCATTTATCTTATGGCTTCCAACACCACATATACGCTGATGACCTCCCAAGTTGTCTTTCCAGCTCAGACACGTCCCATAACTCATATGTCTGACTAGACTCATATGTCTGACTACTACATGTTTCCATAGGGATGTCTAATAAGCAGCCACAATACTCCACATACAAGCTCCTGGTCTTCCAAACTCAAATAGCTCTACCTACAGACTTGTCCACCTCATTTGATGTAATTCCCTCCTTTAGTTACTTAAGCCAGAATGTTGGAATCAATTCTGCACCGCTCTTCCTCTCATATCCCATATCTGATCCATCATCCAAGTCTATTGGCTCTACATTCAAAATATTTCTAGAATCTGTGCATTTCCAATGTCCACTCTACCTGAGAGAAGCCACCATCCTCTTCTCCTGGATGACTGCAATGCTCCTAATGGCTATCTCTGTGCCACCCATGCCCACCGCTTCTTACCCACTTTGATCTATTTAGATTCTGCCGAAACACAACTCAGAACATCCAACCCCTTGCTGAGAACCCTCCAATCATTTCCCACCTCCCCTAGAACAAAAGCCAAGTCCTACAAGGATCTGGTTGGCTCCCATCCCTCTGACCTTATGTTCTCTTCCTCTCCCTCTCTGACCACACCTTCTGTCATGACTAAACTGTGTCCCACCTCCCTTCAGTCCCATGGGCTGCTTGCGAGTTCAACCACTTTAGGACTCTCCACTTTAGGACCTCATACTGCTCTTCACCCTGTCTGGAACGCTTTCCCCCCCCCAGTATCTGAATGGCTCTGCCCTCCTGTCCCTCAGCTAGTGACTCAAATTTACCTACGAGCCTCCCTGACAGCCCTATTTAAAACTGAACCACCGCCTCGTCCGAGGCTCATCCTGACACTCTGTCGCATTGCCTGCACTTTGTCTCCTCACAGAACCTTCTACCGTTTGTCTGAATATACACATATAAAAATGCGTATTTATTCACTGATGCATTCCAAGTACCCATATGAATCTGGCACCCAGCAGGCCTTCAGTAACTATGTATTAAACAAAGAATGATATGCTTAAAGTAGGATTACAGTAAAAATGAATAGTATATTGTTGACATCATGTAACATTTAGATATTACTACACTTCATGAATGCAGTGCCTTCCCTCCCCAGTTATTTTTTATTATAACTTGTAAAATGTTCCAAAACACACAAAAGTGCATACAGAAAAAAGTCAAAGCCAACTTTTTATACCATGCAACACCTATATACCTGAGGAAATTATCAATGATAAAGGTAAACTCCTAAATCTTCTCCCAGCACATACACACACACACACATAGACACACACACACACACACACACACACACACACAACTTTATACACTGTGATCTTTTTATATAATGAGATACTATACATATTATTCTGCCACTTGGCTCTTCTCACTCAGTCATATATTGTGGACATCCATGTAAATCAGGTAAAACAGACCAACTCCCTTCTTCTTAATAGCCACTGAGTATGCTGTATACGGACATCCCATAATATACTTACGAATACTCTAGTGATGGATACTTAGACTACTTTCAATTCCTCCCTCGCTGTCAATGGTATAATGATCATTTTGGCCAGTGCTCTCCTGTAGATTTTATTACTGTTGCAATTCTTGCTCTATACTGGTAACACCACCTTACTATATTTTTTTGCTCATCTATTCTGTCTGTCCTTGACTCAAATGGAAGCTCATAAGAGTGGGAAGCCCGTCTGTCTGTTCACTTCCATAGAAAAATGCCTCGTACGATATGGGGAGCTCAATAAATAGTTACAAGTAAATAAACGAATATAGTATTGTGCACGTTTTGGCAGCTACTTTCACAAGGTTAGTTTCTAGGAGAGGAAAAGTTATGCCAATGGACAATCTAACCTTGAGTGTTCATTTCTAATGGTTAGATGAGATTTTAAAAGGTTTTTTATAGCCCTCAGAACGTGACCTGATCAGGTGTATACTTTACTGACAACCCTAAACGTGAGAGTTCAGGTGCCTAAACAAAGGTAATGTTTTTAACAAGATACAACTTAGTTTCCCATATTTCAGTCAGGAGAAGTTTTGGATAATGCTTAATGACCTTAATTCTAAGTTATCTGAAAAGAAGAAATACATTCATTTGAGTCCAATTTCTTGGAAGCTGGAGGAGACCTTAGAAATATTAGTGCAAATCTTTTGGTGGAAAGGAGCAAAGCTTCTTGTACCTGATATAGGAACTGAGAAAGGCAGAATCTATTAAAAGAAAGAACTCACCCCCCTCTGGGACCGAGCGATTCTGTTTCTCAGTACCTAACCTGGAGAAACAAACTCCCCTGTACACAGAGAGGCATTATGCAAATGTTCACTGTGGCTCTATTTGTAGCTGGGAGAAACTGGAAGCAATATCAACACTTGGTAGTAGTAGGATTATTGAATGTTACACAGTTATGCTGTGGAATAGTACGCAACAGTTGTTAAAAAGGACACAGATAGAGACTAATAACAGCAAAAGTTCTTCAGGATGGACTGCTGAGTAAGAAAGTCAACAGCAACAAATATGGCTAACATGACAGTGGTTGTGTTACAAAAAACACTATTTATTCGCTATGTGCATGTGTATGTGTGTGTCTTCTTAAACACAAGGGCAGAGGCTGGGAAGGCCAAGAGCAAACTGAAAACAACAACAATGGTAACAGCGAGGATGATGGCTCCAGGGGCCAGAGGAGAACTCTAGCTTTATTCTATCATTTTAAATTCTGGCTCATTCTATCGTTTTTATGAGGACAAAGTATTTATATGTAACCTACATTCTTAAAACTCAATTTAGGAAGAAGAGGACAGGAGGCCGTGAGAGGAAAAATTCACACACTCGCCAATGATTTCCCACCACAAAACCCAATCTTTTTTTTTTTTTTTTAAACTGTGTAGCCTCTTTTACTTTTGTTTATGAAAAAAATCTTAAGTTCTCACAGGAAAAAACTTAAGGATTTGATTGAGGAAATTAAAGACATAAAAAATAACTTTAAATGTTGGAAGATTTTCTTTAAGTCACAGTTTAAGTCCGAAATTGGGGAGGGTACCTCACTCACAGATTCCCTTCCATTTCATTTTTTTTTTCTTTCAAATCTCACTGGAGAAGGTGATCCCATAATCCCCTTTTGTTAATAAGTTCCAGTGTGAGCAACACTTATAATTGGGTAGTTGGGGATCAAGTGTCCCTCTCACCAAACACACACACCAAAACTATTACTATAAATAAGTAAATACTCTTCAGAATACTGGGGAGATTTTCAATTTGATGAGAGATAAATACAGGAAAATCTTAGTTTCTCTGAAAAACATTTTTTCTTCCATAAATGTACCTTTAACAGCTATGCATATCAATTTCCTCCCACAAGATTTCAAACAATTTTGATATAAGGGGGAACATCCACTCCAATTTCAAATATCATGAACATAAAACCAACTTACTCAAATTGTGATTGTCCTTTTTTTGCCTCTCTTTAGCCAACGCTCTTGCTTCAGATTCTGTGGGAAAAATACACGCTGTGCACGTGAATGAAGTAATTAGAAATGGGAACTGTTTAAGGCACGCAATGATGTACACTACAAAACATCTCATTTTCTAGTTAGATATGGAAACTTACCTGACCACATTCTAATAATAAAAAAAATAGGGTTTTTAAAATCATGATTCTTCAAAGGCTTGTATTTTTTCAAAAGCAATATATATCAAATAAATGCAAAGCCATGGCTTCTACAAAATTGTACAAGACCAGTAGCAAAGGTATCTAACATCAAACATACAAGAAGAAAAGTAACTAGAAAACTATGGAAATTTGCTATTGATATTCTGTTATTAAGAGTTGAACTTTCTTTTCTTTTCTTTTTTTTTTTTTAAAGACTTATTTATTTATTTCAGAAAGAAAGAGAGAGAGAGAAAGAGAGAGCATGAGCGGGAGGGGCAGATGGTGAGGGAGAATCTCAAGCAGATTCCATGCTGAGTGCAGAACCCCATGTGGGGCTTGATCCCACAACCCTGAGATCATGACCTGAGTTGGAAGCTTAAGCACCCTGAGCCACCCGATGCCCAGGGAGTCAAATTTTCTTTTCATGCAACAGAACTTTTTGTTATTTCTTCCATGCCTTTGTAACACACTGACATGAAAACCGAGGAGAGAAGCTATCATGTCAGATCTCTGACGGTAGAAATGGACTCTTTTTTGCTGGGGTGGGGGCTTGGAGCTAGGTTCCAACAGAACTTGCTAGAATGAAATGATGACCCTGAGGAACTCAGACCCTACTAGCCTGAGTTCCTATAAACAAAAATAGGGTACAGGGTACAGAGGTGTTTGGTGGCAACTCCATTTGAAAAGATACATTTGCAGTGCAAGTTCTGTGAGATCTCTGTGGGGGGATAGCTTTGCACCTTACAGAAGGCAAAACAAAACAAAAGGACAGTTGTTTGATTAATCCTGGCATTCTGCGACCTCTGTTACTTTCTTTTCACAAGTGACACCTGAAACATTACACTACCATCATTCAGAATTGTACCCCAAATTAGAAATCTTTTTAGCATAACTCATAGCCACTGAAGCTTATATATGTATATATATTTATTGTATGTGTATTATGTATACTTATATACACATAAATAATTCAGAGCCTGAATTATTTCAATTGGGATGATTAATCCAAACCATTTTCTAATTTTTTTTTTCATCACATGAGCATTATAGTCAGCTTTTAATTATATACCCTCCCCTTCAGTATTTTAGGTTTTTTTTTTTCCTCTTCTTTTCTTTTTATCTTCAGTTTTGCCAGCCCTACAACCATGGTTTTCTGCCCATCCATCTCAACCCACCAACTGTGGGCCAGCTTTGGTCAGGGCAATCCAGTGAACTTCTCTGCCGTCTTATAGCTTCACCCACATCCTCCCCAAGGTGGGTAGACTCTTGACCTTGGTGGGGGGTTGGTTCTTCCCAAGCTTAGAGAGCCCCTCTATAGCCTCAGGATATTCTATAGTATTCTTCCTCTCCTAGTAGCTAAACGCCCATACACGGTTAACAATCCTTCATATTAAACCTTTCCGGTTTAAATCACCATGTGGACTCTGCTTCCTGACTAGAACCTAATGCAGGTGGGAAAGAGAATTTTTTCCCCTTAGTCAGACCTGACTCCTAAGCCTTTTCTCTTTTGGCTACTTCACTCTGCCTTCACAGCTAGCAGTGTTCAGAACCCCAATTCCTGTCCATTTATTCCTTTTCCTGGCATTTTACCCTTTTCCTGTCTGGATTGGTCATTTTCTAAGATAAAAAAGTGATTCTAGAAGTGTATAGTTGATCTGCTTCTTTTTAAAAAGAAAAATAAATTTATACCCCCTTACCCATTTCTCTCATTCCCACCCCTGGCCTTTGTTGTTTTGTTTTTGAACAAACAATCCAGAGTCTACTTTGGGGGCACCGGGGGACTTAGTCAGTCAAACTTCCGACTCCGTCTCTTGGTTCCAATTCAGGTCATGATCTCAGGGTTGTGAGACTGAGCCGCACGCCAGGCTCCGTGCTCAGTTCGGACTCCACTTGAAATTCTCTCCCTCTTCCTTTCACTCCTGCCCCTCTCTCCATTCACGCTCTCTTTCTCTAAAATAAATAAATTTCTTGTAAATCTAAAAAAAAAAGTTTACTTCACATGTAAGTTGTAAGAATTCTGTTCATGCCATATTAACCATATTTAATCATTATTATTATAGATCTCATATGGCATTATTTTCTGAGACTTCACGGTACTTTTCCTTTCTGGGAGGATACCCACTTTTTGTTGACTTTCAATGCGTTTTACACAGTAATTAACTTATTACCACTTTTAACCCCCCAAATTGTTTTTTTAAACTTTCTCCTGCCACAGTCTTCTGAAATATTTTCTTCAAAAAGACACCCTTGAACAAACAGGATTCTTTTTTTGCACCAAATATATAGTTCATATTCTCAGACCGTTCACCTAATCCTGCAAGATGCAAGGACCAAACATTAAAAAGGGGGATGAGGTGAGGGCCATAAAACTCATCATGGTAGAACACCAGTTCTAATGGAGTTTTGTCATGTTTTAATGGCCAAATGCCTTCCCTAAAGCATTGAGCAAAATGGTGAAATAGATAATTTCACACTTGCCTCAGGAACAAACAATACCCATTGCTCCATTTCATAATCTATTTTTTTCCTCTGTGTAATAAATCTTTTGCACATGATGTAGCAAAAATAACAGGAGGCATCTAAAGATGTAAGAAATTCATTCTTACCCTATCCTGACAAATGTGGGCTTGATGTGTGTAAAGGAAAATTCAGACCACGGTTCTCAAACTGGAATGCCTCTAGGGGCTTGGCAAGTAACACAAGCACCAGACGGGGTGGCGACATTTTATAATTAAAAGTGTTGCCTTCTGCCTCCCCACCCCAAAGGGGAGAGCAGCCACAGACACAACGATGGGTGTCATGGCATAACAGTGGTGCCTTGGAGTGACAGCAGCCCCAATTCCAGGACCTCAAGAAATACCGGAAACCAGGATTTCCAAGTATAAATCCTCCATCTTGAAAAATAGTTTCACCACTGTGCAGATCTAAGAAGAAAAGTATGTCTACAAACTGGGAAGAGTCTGGAGGTCACAATTCTGATAACTTTGCTTGCCAGAAAATTAACAGAAAATCCCCAGGAAGAGGCACACTTGCCAATATTTACCTGTGAGCTCCCTTTTTATGTTGGGAAGGTTGGCTGGACAGGAGTTGCTGATGGTGAGGCCTGGGGGTGGCAGGCCTTGGTTACCGTAGAGATCAATCAGATTTCCAGAGACAGGTAACTAGAGAGAGAAACAATAAGAGAATTGAACTGCTTGAACAATTCCTAGGTTATTCAGCTAGAGCCCAGATCTATTCCAGACTTGATTTAAAAGAAATGGTTTGAAGTTAAAAACAAAAAAAAAAAATCATTTTTTAAAACAGGAAAGCATGACCTGTTTACCTTTCTACTCACTTAGATAATGGGGACCTTTAGCTTATTCCTCTGAAAGAAGAAAGGGCACAGAATCTCACCCCTGTAAGACGATTCTATGATCAGCTTATAGTTATATTTTGAGCATGGAGGCAATGGACACTGTGGCAACTCATTATCTAGCACATTCAGCAGCACAGAGTAGATGTTTAGGAAATGCTGGCTATTACTGTAAAGTGGGGTTCTATGTGGCCTGACTTCTTCACCAAATCAGGTTTTTCATTAAAGTCACCTTTTTTCCTTCCCTCTCTTGCCCTCTCCATTTTTAAAAAATCTCTCTTTATTTTATAAGGAAAACCAAGTGCAAAGTGTTCTCTACTGGAAAAGAAATGGTTTCCTTATTGCTGAAGAAAAGCTCTTTTCCTTGAAACTGAAATCTTTCGTAGAGCCACAAGAGGGAGCCCACTGACTTTAATAAAAATAAAAATTTACACTAAAAAAAAAAAGTAAAGAAATATCTAGCCCTCTCAAGCTAGCTTAGGAGTGCTTTTTTCTCCATTCTGAACTAAATATTTTGAAGTGGTAAACTTTCTGCCCCGGATGCTGATTTCCTTTTTCCGTCTATGAATTTCCCTGCACCTCGTTCATTGAAGAAGCTTGAGGATACCCATGTTTGTGGACATCAGAGGTCCCAGATATTTCGTCTTCTTACCCTCTGAAATAAAGTTCTGATTATTAACAAGAGGGACAGAGTTAAGTGACCTCACTACAGTCAGTGCAGAAGTTCCCTCTTCCCAGCTTAATTCAAACAATTCCTGTAACTATCATTACCAAGGAAGTCTTAGAGCATTTGGCCCATCCTTGATCAGACACTCTAAATTTTACTCTAATTTTGAGAAAAGTACCTTGAGATAGCATTCAAGCTGTTTCGTGACCAAGAGGTATCGAGAAGAGATTCTACTGCACATCTCGCCTTCCAATTTCTCCAATGGCCACTAACATACAGATAAAAATACCCGCAAAATACAGATACAAATGTGTTTCCTTTCACTATTTGCCTTGACCATCTATTCCCATTGCGGCTTCTAGAGAAGTAGTCCATGAAAGTACAGGGAGACGCCTGTACTTTCTGACAGGTAAACAGGACACTTGCTCTAATACGACTGGGTCTGAGAACAGGAAGGACAGACTGATCAGCGGAACGCGTCTCTCTCTTGTCAACTCCATCTTTTCTTCTTTTTGAAGGCAGGATTTATATTTTGTATATAAAATGTAATACACCTATCCCACCTCACCGATGCATATAAACAATGCACTGTGAGCATTTAGAATGCCCTTGAAGCACAAGTCAAGCCCCTCTAGCTAAAAACCTGATGACCAGTGACTTTGATTCTTAGCTGTCATTTTGCTAAGTGGTTTCATGTGAAGTAGGTCACCTTCCTGGGGTCAGTCTTGCTCTGTGAGTACTCAGTTCCATTCTTGTACAACTTAAGACAGCAAAGTGAAAGGTATACAAATGTCTTAATACAGCAGCGTAAAGAGTCAGAGCATCAAAACTCAAAGCTGCTGGGACATCTCGTAACCCGCTGAGGGACTCCCAAGATTTATCCTCTTATCCTTTTGGACTTTGAGATTCTGGAGGAACTACTGAGTGTTAATAAACCAAGAATGTGGCTTCAAAATTCAACGCAACAAGCTAAAAAGATATATCCATACCTCTAGAAATACGAATCATAGCTATCATCTTTTCAAACGCAAACTGTAAGCAAAACAAGGCAACTGTGTTATGATGATGATTTGTTAGGGAAAATGTAATAGGCAAGAGATACATACAGTAAACTTTAAAAAAACAGAACAAAACAAAGCCCCTCTAATGCATTAACACTGAATGGATAGATATCTAATTATAAGCTTCTCTGGGACAAGACCATGTTTTCTAAACACATTCTAAAGGAAATGAAGTGCATGTGTGCTTAATAAATGCAGAACCACATGAAGGGAGGGAGGGAGGGGGACAGACAGAGGGCAAACGAAACACAAACTGGGAATGAGGCAGAGACAAAGACACGAGAGGAGGGGTGGAAACTGAAGAGAGAGACACATGTATACAGGAAGGGGAGAGAGGCGGACAGACGGATGGAGAGGCATTCAGGATGGGGGTGGGGAGGAAGAGCACAAGACTGGGGACACCCAGACACGAATGGGATGGGCAGACGCGACTGCTGTGACTGGCATGGACTGACAGCCCTGCGTGCCAAGAAGGGAGACGAATTGTAATCTCTGTAATGAGATGCCTTATCGGACACTCTACTGAGGCCAGATGTCATTACTTTCAGACCAAAAGGCAGCTTATAATCGTCCCCCAACTTCTCTAAAAGATTTCCCGCTTTGGCTGCTTTTCTGATACTTGCCGTTTAGGAATTGGCAGCATACATCCTGCCGGAATATTTTGCTGCGAAACATTTCTCTGTGGCCTCCTACTCTGGGTCAGGCACAAAACTAGAAAGGCACTTTGTGTATGCTGTCTTAATTGATTTTTACAAAAGAAAAACCATGGTTCTAGCTATGTCTGAATAGAGCTTTGTGGTAGGAGGTTTGTATACTATGTTAATAGCAATATTTGGGGGGCAGGGTCAACTGCTGATAAACCAATTCAAAGCTGCAATTTTCAATTAATCTTCAACTAATTCTAAGCAAATAAAAACCTAGCTGCTCATGAGCCAAGTATGGATACTCAAATTTACAAATTAATGGTGCAGGCTGGCTCAGGAGGCAGAGAGCTGGGTTAAAACCTGCCTGTGTTACTGACCTGCTGGGTGATACTAACCTCCCTGAGGCACGCCCCGCCACACACCTTTGCAAAGTGGCAATCCTATCGCCCACCTCTCAGGGTTTTGTACGAATCAGAGGTCAACTGGGTGAGACACTGTATTCAAGTGATCAGTACTGCCATGGTTAGTAATACAATTTTCTACAAAGTACTGTATTCCTAGTCTATTTTCAACAGTCAAGCTAATTTCCACTTTGATCGGCTGCACCACGTGCCATGTTAATTGCTAAGTTAATTGCTGTCAACCTTTGCACCAATTTTACCAGACTGCAAAGCAAATCCAAACACGGAACTACAGGGTTGGGGTAACCACCCAGGGTTCGAATCAGGGCTTCTCCATTATCAGTGGAGGGCATCTGTCAATTGGCTAGAGCCATTTCCAGGTGTCACAACTAGGGGGGAGGGTACCACTGACATCTAGTGGGTAAAGGCCAGGGATGCTGCTAAATGTCCAACAATGGGCAGGACAGCCTCACAAAAAAGAATTATCCATCTCAAATATTAATCATGCTGAAGGTAAGAGACTCTGCCTAGGAATGTGCCTTACGTTCTTTATACTAATGGCTGCCATTTGTTGAAGCTACTAAAAGGAAGGTTGGTGAAAAATGGCTTTCTAATTTAAAAATCAGTCACACATATTTAAGAAAGGATTTTGTGGTTTCTCTTCTGGGTTAGAAAAACTGCCCCATAAACACTATAACTGGGTCAAAATAATATCTTTGGAGCTAAGGAAGAGGAAGAGCCACCTTCTGCTTACATGGTGACGCTGTGTGTTTGCTAGGTTTTTATCCAGCACATTCACCTGATTGGCAAGACTTTACCTCCAGCAGACAAGCAGTACAGAGGACGGAAGCTGCAGCCTAAGAGGGACAAAGAAAGAGAAGGTGGACACATATCTGTGTCCCAAACTTGTTCTGAATTGAGTTCTTCAATGTGTTCCTCCACCAAAATGAATATTTTTCCAAGGAAATGATCATTGTAAAATGTTATTATTTTTTTCTTTCTGGATGTTCCCCTTCACTGAATATCAATTGAGCACTGTTAGCACAAGTAAACTGGGACTTTTATTCTTTGTTTGTAATGGTACAAGAGGGCCCTTGTTTTCTCAGAATAGTTATTTCTAGACTCCAATTCCCTTAGGATAGTTTCCTCTCTAAGTGCTCCCTCCACTTTAATTTTTTTTTAGGAAGTTAACTTGAAATAAAGCATATCAAAGAATCAGATAAAAGGGGAAAAACACCCAACATGAAGAACATTAAGTTTAAACTCTATTGAGGGGGAAGAAAATTAAAATGTTAGTGAGTTGTTGGTAGCTTTGTTATTTATTTTGACAATCCAAACCCAGATTTATCAAGAATAAGAGCTAATAATTAACTTTTAGTAAGAGCACATCAGAACCAAGATTCTTCTAAGTGCTTTTTGTAGATTAGTGCTTATCATTTTCATAGGCATCCTATAGTTTTAGATGCTATTATTATTCCCATTTACCAGACAAAGAAAGTGAGGCAAAGAGGTCAAACAGCTCACTCAACAGCAGGCACTGAATCCAGCTATGACTCTCAGTCTGTGATCCTGACCTCTGTTCTATACTGGGTCTTCTATAATAGCAAAATGCTAAAATGGCTTTGTCATGAGCTGACTTTGATGGGTCTACACTTAGACTTTTTCGGGTGGAAATATAAAAAAGTAATGAATGCCTGGACAATCAGTGATATCTGAGGGTGGCTACGGGTTACTCCTCCCCAGCTGGCAATTAATTCAACTCTGCCCAGCAGATCTTTTCTACGTAAGAACACCCCTAAGATGGTCCTTCTGCCCCAGAATTATCCTCCTCCATTCAAGGTCTGACAGGGTCTCCCCTTCCCAGACTGGTAAGCCCCCTGAGAACAGGAAGCACACCCTACTCGTCTTCATCCACAGCACCTCGTCTAGGGCTGGGGACATATTAGGTCATTTAATAAATACTAATTAAATCTTTAATGTTAGCTTAGAGGCAGTCAGATTTCCATTCTAATGTAGAATGGCTGAGGAGGAGACATGGGTGTTTAGTCTAAAGGAGAGAAGCAAGTGGGGGTCTTGAGAAGTGTCCTCAGAAGGGTTATCATGAGGACAAGTTCTCCATGAGGGCAATCTGACCCATGTCTGGAATTCACAGAGAGACACACTGTAAGTAATATCTGGATTATTACGTATATTGTTACTCTGAAGTAGAGCTGGACACATTACAGATGCTCAGGACTATCACCTGAATAAAACACTGTCAAAACTATTTGCTGTTGTAAGGAATTATACTGAATGGAGATGTTGTTGAGTACAGCTTAAGTTTCAGATGCTCAAAGTTATAGTTTATGAGATGACCATGGGAGGTAGGTACAATTATCAGTCCAATTTCAGAGATGGAGAAATGTAGGACTTTAAGAAGCTAAGTAACATGCTAGACCACACGGGGAATGGCAGACTTTAGAGATGTACTGAGATACACTTACATCTCCAACTTCTAACCTCTGTGCTTTCCAGCCTGTCTTGCGAGTTAGTGCATATCCTCCGTTGGAGGCTTTCCAGAAGATGGATGTCTAGTTTTTCTGTGTATGTGGATGGTGCACAGAAGATATGCAAGAGGAGACTAAGGCACCGAGTACTTGATTGACTCAGATGACTTCCAAGGTCCTCACCATTGGAGAAAATTTTAAAGATCATTTATGAAAAAAATCATATTAACTCTATAGTCCTCCTAACGTACCTAGATACCACCCGACACGACTGGCAAAATGACCACCTTCATCCAGCAAAGTTCGTTTGGGATGACTGGGCCATTGCTAATGATTGCTGCTAGGGCACTGAAAACACCATAAATATACCCACGTTTCTGGGTATACTTACAAATTTCACAGCGCAAGCTCTCCCAAGTATCTTCCTCACACTGGTCCTAGGATTCTGACCGCTGACAAGTACAGCCTGCCTCACAAGAGGCCCAAAGTTGGAAGCAGGAGGGTTCTACAGAAGCAAACCAAGGGCTCAAAAGAGGGTGGGGAGAGTCTGACATGGAAACATCTGTCAAGATGGCAGAACATCCAGTTCTTTCAAAATCGGAGGGTA
Source organism: Mustela nigripes (assembly GCF_022355385.1). NCBI lineage: Eukaryota > Metazoa > Chordata > Mammalia > Carnivora > Mustelidae > Mustela > Mustela nigripes. The sequence goes on along the minus strand of NC_081558.1, from coordinate 37,420,057 downwards.
AGTTTAAATGGGCAGGAAGTCGACAGAAACTAAAGATCGTAGAAAAGACTTTGGAGTTTTAAGGGTCCTCCTTACCCTTCAGGTAAATGAACCGAAAGAACTGGACCAAGATGGAACAAAAGAAAGTACTGCCTATCAGACTTAAGTTCACTAAGAATTCTGGTGTAAATAAGTAAGGGCTATCATATTCCCTGGCTGAGAGAGTTTGTCATCTGAATTTATTCTTTAACAAATTTTCTATTATGGTAAAAACACATATGACATAAAACTTAGCATCTTAATAATTTTGAACTGTACGGTTTAGTAGCATTAAGTTTATGCACACTGTTGTGAAACAAATCTCTAGAATGTTTTCATCTTGAAAATACCAAACTCTATACCCACTGAAGAACAACTCGCCTTCACCCCATCTCCCTTGTGGGAGTCAATCTTTGCAATACAGGTTATTAAAGGATATGATGGTCTCATGGCATAGCTCTCATAGAAGAGAGGAAAAGACTGACTGGACAAGGTATTCAAAGCCTACTGAGAAGTCCTGACTCTGACACATCGAAGCTATGTAATCCTGTGCAAGACCAGCTAACCTTTCTTAATCCTAAAAATGAGGGCAATGATACCACTCCAACTTGACTCACAGAATTATTGCAAGGACTAGATTTGGAGACTTTATTACAAGGACTAAATAAGATCTACGATAAGACTTTGGTAAAATGGAAACATAAGACACCATTGGAAAAAAGAGAAAAACCCAGTAGGGGCAAGGTTCCTAATGACAGAGAGAAATAAGTTTAATAAACCACTGATTTATTAACCAAAATCAGAAAAATTTTGCTATTGAAGAAAGGGAAATCGAATATCAGTCACTCTATTACTTGTGAATAGTAAGATGCTGCCTTTTAAAAAACTGCACTCATTTTTCAGGCCAACTAGAATGCTAGTGTAAATAGTACTATCCATAGTATTTCCCTTGGGGGCAGTGTACTAAGTTGGGCATTAGATGTCAGGGGGAATTGGAAGGCCTAACGTCCTATTGAAAGTGGACTTGGACTCCAGGGAATGTAGAGCTTTATCATGGGGTTACCAATAAACCCATGAGAAATTCTTAATTTCTGACGTCAAAGTCACTTATTTGCAATCCTGACACAATTCTCTGTTATATTCTTAGTAAGTGTATCAATCAGTCACTTGAGGAAATAACCTAAGAGATCAGGAAATGGAAATATCTGGAAATATCTCAAGATTTTCTTAAGAAAAAAAAAAATCAGCAATACCGTATTTGCCATTTGCAAAGCAGGATCCATCAATCCCAGGATTTCTTCATTATAACTTGATTCTAGGCTAATGATGTCATCGATTACATCATCCATCTGTAGGAAAAAGGGCAATGTAAGAGAGATCAACAAAAGCAAACACTGTGCAAAGCCACCCAAAGAGAGAGCCATGGTCTTTTCTTACCCTAAGCACTAATTCTCTTCAGTTAGATGCTAAGAAATTACCTCCCTCTTCTTCCCAAATATGAACATTACCGTTAGGTCACGGACACTAACAGGGGATAAGGACGCCATCTGCAACCAGCACTTAGTGAGGGATTACTAGGTGTCCAGCACTGGGTTTAGGGCTTTGGATGGGTTAAATTATTCTCCCCTAAGAATACCTCTATCAGTGCAGGTTAGTAAATCAATTTGCCAAGTGACATAAATGAGAAGCATCTTGCCCAAAGTCATACACAGAAGAGGGTTAGAGCCACAACTTGAACCCATGCTCTCAAATGCTATTCCCCAAACGGGAAAGGTGAACCAGGAAACCTTATCTTGAACAATGGCTGCCATTTCTCTTTTTTTTTCTCTCAAGACTACACCCCATAGCCTTTGTAGACCCTCCCTTCAGTAAGACAATCCAGATGGTAGTTTAGACCTTCACTCTCTTAGGCACATATGGGGCACTGCGGCTCTCGGGCTGCTGGCTAACCCTGCACTGATCCTGCAATGACTTGTAAAATAAGTTTCTCCTTGTACAGCTGCCAGTGTGCTCGGTACTCCCGGAGGAGTACAGCAGGACGAGGTTATCATTACAGTCATGGAGCTGACATTCCCACTAGATCAATTTTATTCCTGAAGTACCAAAACATCAGTTATGATAATAAACAACAGTGATTACATGTGCATTGCAGCAGTTGCAAAGACAAGGCTGTGAAAACATTTCTTTGTAAACACCTGATGTATTTGAGCTAGCTAGTGTGTGTGTGTGTGTGTGTGTGTGTGTGTGTGTGTGTACGCATGCATGCACAGATCTAAATAGTGCTTCACAAGTACACAATGAAATCTCAAAACTCAGAGGAATGCTCCTTTACATGTTTTTACCATTTTCAACTAAAGGGGACAGGCTCCAGTGCCACAGAGCTTGGAATCCTCCTTCTCCCACTTGGTCTATCAGGGGCAAAGCCCTCAATTTTAAAGAGCCTCAACGGGGCCAGTATGGAATATGGGGTTAATAATACTCATTGCCTTACTGAATTCTTGTGAAATTTCAGGATAAACCATATAAAGTGTTCAGAGGGCTATGGCTAAACACCCCAAAAAATGAGCGTCATTAAGTGACCCCCTAAGAAGGATAATTGCAGGTCAGTTTTGATTAACTGCCAGTGGTTTATTAAGTTTCATTTCTAGATACACCAGTTCTGTTTGTTTGCTTTCAAGAGATGATTTTCTAATTGAGTTGAACAGGCAAATGGGTCAGAGTACTTATGATCAAGTCCCCTTTCCTTGTAAATTTTTTTAGGGAAATAAATTTAGTGGGCTTGGTGTGTTTGTTTTTTAAAATAATTTCTTTTTCTTATAAAAAAAGAACCACTAATGCAAATTAATAACAGGAAATATAGAAAAGCAAAAAACAAAAAGAAAAAGAATTTTTTGGTGCTTCTTCTTCTTTTTCTTATACATCTAGACACTTATTTAAAAATACATAACTATGTTAATAAATGTAGCATTATTTATTTAAATCTATTTTATAAGCTCTCATCACTTGGGAAAAAATCCATAAAGTATTACTAAATCAATAAAGTTTGAAATGCGTGTTTCCTGAGATTCCATTTCATAAAACAATATATAGAGCTCTCTCTTTCTCTCTCTCTCACACATACACACACACAATCATGTGCATATCGTGGTTTTACTAAGAGCCTTTTGAAGTTGCTACCCTGCAAATTTGTGTAACACACTGATGATATCGAAATGAAGTACAGCGTATTATATTTTATGTACCACAATTTATGTATTTCAAGTACTTTTAAATGACTTGAAGCAACTTAGGGAAAGTGCATTTTAAGTTTAATTTCCCTGAGTTATTTCATCAGGAGACACTATGAAGAAAATGGTCCTGTTCATAGCTTTATTTAAAAAAAAAAAATCAATGAGGGGAACAAAACCCTTGAGTCATCAGAAGGCGTGATGAGCCACAAATATAGGTTCTCACTACAAAGTGTGACATCCTTGAGCTGCCGGGTCATTCGGTACCTGCATGCACGACGCTCGTGAATGCGTGTTCATAGTTGGGCATTCGCTTTCCGCCCTGTTTTGCTCTTCAAACTTATAAAATCCCTGCAAAAACACAAGCAAAATCAGCCCATGACTTGGATTGGCAAATGACTTTTCAATGACACGTTCACACGAGGCTGATGGCGCGGCAACAAGATGGACTAACAAGCTTTCAAACAAAGTGGAATCTGACCGAGAAATAAAATAGCGCAGAAAGAACTTCCACCAGATCAGCTTGAGAGATGACAATTATGGACAGAGAAAAATAAGACAGTTGGTTTGGGCACAGGGGAAAAGACTGAGTCCCTCTGGAAATTAAAACTCAGCAACTTCAGAAGAGTCACCTCTGAAATCCCATGAACATTTCAGAGTACGGTAAAACTCCATTAAAATGAGGCTTATCATCTCATAATTTGGAAATGACGGGCATTAAGTCACAACTCTTCCCCTCAGGTATTTTTAGGCTTCGAATTTTGATGCAACAATTCACTTGAGGTGTGTTTGAATCTCGTCTCCAATCCGGCCTTTACAAAAGCGGGTTTCACGGCAGCGGCAATCTTATTACGAAACGGAATTTATCTAGCAATTAAAACCTGAGCTTTTCTGTTAAATTCTCATGCGCTACATTACTCAAATCCGTCCACGCACATGCTGTGCTTTTTTTTTTTTTTTTTTTACTTCAAGTCAGAGAGAAATAAAAATAATATTCCAGACATTCACAACAAGCGGAACTTCTAAACCGCCTGTCCCACACCTTTTCTATTTTTGCTTTTCCTTCTCCACCTTGCCTTCTCCTCTCTCTGCGTTTTTCCGGCTTTGTAAATGGAAAGGCATTGAAGAGAAGAGAGCGCTCGGCTCACGGAGCGGAAACAGGGCTGGGGGCTGGGGGAGAAAGTGTCCTCCTCGCCTCCACGTCCCACTCTGGAGTGCCCAGGTGTCCCGACCTGAAGCACAACCCAACAGGACCCGGTGGCGGCGTGAAGAGGCCGGAGCGCGGTGGCCACACGCGCAGAATGTGGGACAAAGGCTGGCGCGTGTGGCCCCGCAGACAGACTAGAGTCCACAGTCAAGTGTGGGAATCATAGCCGACAGACATTCACTTAGTGGAAGAAGACAGGAGAGGGGAGGAGACATGAATTACCTCTTTTTCACAGTTGGAGTTAAGTGTGAGCATAGCCATGGGGCTGTTGGGTGCGCTGCTCCCCGGCACTGGTGGCATGACATGGTCGCCAGGCTGGTTTGGACATGGCAAGCTCAGGACTTGGTTGGCATGTTTATTTGCTAAAGTGGTAGAAAGGTACTGCTTTACCTGCTGCCTTTGGGCTTGCTGTATGTGGTACTTGGTGGGGTTTTCGAGGTGGGTCTGCACCTGAACATAGCCACGGAGGGAAGAGAAGACAGCGCCGTTATTTGTGAGTTTCGGTCGGCTCTTTTCTCACGCACAAACATGAGACTGGCCAAGTCCACCAACAGAATAAATTATTAAGCCCCTGTTATGTACCAGGCACTGTGCTAATGGATTTTGATATTACTGAAGTTTAAAGGCTAACACTCAGGATTTGGGGTAATACTTTGCCCTGTTTTAGTTCCACTGCTAATTAGCTGCACATCTCTTTGAAACCTTGTGCCCTTTTGCTCATGTCCAATAATTTAAAATTCACAACCATCTGGAGGGCAACACTTTCCCCAACACGACCGTCAGGGTTTACTGAGATCAGAAGGACAACCTAGAAGAAGGAGCCTAACAATTTATTTTACTTTCCTTGGCAAACAGAACAGCTTTCTGTTTAAAAACAACAACAACAAACCTCCTTAAGAGCCAGCTGTAAACGGTTGTAGAAAATAAACAGAAACATTCTGATGATTAAATCAACTAGTTGTAGATTAATTCCTCCCACTTTCATTTGGACATGATTATTCAACATTTTAATTAAGATCTTGAACTCAACATAAAAAGCAATTTACGGGAAGCAGTTTCTTTCAAAATACCTCACACTTACATGTATGTGTTTTTCAAGGCATGACTGTGAAGCCACCAGGTTCTTTTTTCTCCTTTCTTAGAAAAACTAATACAGAATTAAAAATACTTTTTAAAAAATAATCAATGATACTCAATTTAAAGTCACTTTTTCCTTGATAAACACAATTTAATCTTATGAGCTCTGAACAGGAGCTGATGGAGAGAGCACAGCCAGGCACTAGGGGAAAAAAAAACCCTACTATATTTACTTTGTTCAAAACCACATTGAATTACCTCTTACGGTATCAAACAGTAAACAGCATTAAACTAGTAGACCTGCACTTATTGGAAAGAGTACAATAACATGAAAAGGCAAATTACTCAATTCACTGCATTACATTTCAGACACTGCATATGAATAAGAATAAAGCTCACCTGATAGTGATTGTATTCTAGCATTTCCAGCATAACAACGTTTTAGGTGGCCCCAGTCCAAAGAGAGAAACGGTAGACTATTCACTCCCTCTACTTTCTGTAATTCCAGTTCAAAGACTGACTGGCATAGAGAAGGCACTATAAACAAGGTATCCCGAGACACCACCGGAAACTTTATCACAGCAGCCCTGCTTATAATAACCTAAGCTAATTAGTTATGCATGTAAAAAAAACCCATTCGCACAAGGGGCTTTTTTTTTTTTTTTTTCTTTTGGAAGCCCTACGAGTTTGGTCTTCAATATTGGTATCAATTTTCCCCCCTGGCTTGACGTCATGCTTTTTTCATAAATATAAAAGAACCTTTTTAAGTGATGAGCTATCAAAGTCAAACTCACTGTCAGATCAAGGCCAATTCACTATTCATCTTTAGTTCCAGTAGTATTAATAGACAATGGTATTTCTCTTTCAGCAATAGGTTAAGAGCTAGTTGCCCCCTTTGGAGAAGATACCGCCTAAAAGTTACTGTTAACACTTGAGACTTTTCTAATGGCCACATAACTCGGTAACTGCCAACTGCAGGAAGAGTGTCTGTGGAGGAGTCTCTGTGCTGCACTTTCAAGTTCAATGGCCTCATCCTGTACCTGGTTTCAGTGAGCATCTTATTCTTAGCTGCATGGAAATGTAACTTCCCTACTGACCTCACATCAGAAAGAAGGGAAAGTATTCTAAACAGAACAAGAAACACACACGTGCACATGTATAGGACTGGATGTGTATTTATGCGGAGAATAAGAAATAAACATCTCCCCAATTTAACCAAGATGGGAAGCATGAAAACTTTTACTAAAAATCGTTTATTATAATTCTTAGGGACAGAGAAGAGTAAGAGTTCTCATATGCACAACTGATGTATATTTACTCATTCACTTGTTCATTATTTACTGTTACTATATGCTGAATGCCAGGCAAGACACGGAATAGACATTGTGCACAAACAGACCTGACAGCTTTCTGAAATGTGCAGTCTGGTGTGAGACAAAAGAAGAAAAAGGCAAATGAGTATATATGTAAAAGTTAGGATAAATGATCGATATTCACTGCTGAAATAGGGAGCTATCTTAAGGATAAAAATTTTGAAATTCAGTAATTTGGTCCGAATGCTCCGGAAAAATGAAGTCCTTTACGTTGCCAATCTCAACTTGTTTCAAATGACTGATCTAACATGCACACAGAGGTTCAGAGAGACATTTTAAGTGTACGAAAGGGTCCAGACACGATAATGATGAGGACAACAGACATTACTAAAATAAACCCAAAATGAGGGCAATGGGTGTAATGTGCTTATTTCACTATTACACTAAAAAAAGAAAGGGCTACACATTTAAAAATAAATGCTAATTCACTGGCAGATCCTTATTCTTTAATGAATTAAAATGTGATGCTTTAGTATGGAAGGAAGAACCTGCTCTGTGTTCAGCATTGACAGTGGGCTCTTTACTATATCTAGGTTGGGGTAATCAGAGTGGAATGTATTTTGTCCCTTTCTGCCAGTGTCTTTTTAGTTTTTAAATAAGCTAGGCACAGTTTGGCTACCAACACTATACAGGAGGTAGAACATCTCCAGCTGTTTCCAACCCAAACACTGAAAACAGGTAACAGCAAGGAGGAAGGCGAGCTCGAGGTAATAGGGGGTAGTGAGGTCTGTGGCAAACTAGGACACACATGTCTAAAAGAAAAGAGCTGACATAAGCTACAACCGATTGTGGCCATATGAGTATACCACCCCAGTCTAGACCTTCCAATTTCGAGATACAGATGGCAAAGTAAACTTTTTTCAGTTAAGTCTCCCAGATGAAAAAAACAAAACAAAACAAAAAAACTGATGCCCAACTGTTTGACTTCTCATCCTGCATGGGACAAGGCAAACACACCTGTGGGCTGGCCTCAGTCTGTAACCCAGAATGTGGTCTCAGCTTCACACCGCCCTTGCAGATAATCCCCCATCGACATTCCCTGGGGCAGGATGAGGGGGCAGGTTCTAGGGCAAATTACTGCCTACATCCAGGCATTTCCTGGTGCCCCCTTGACAGTCAGCATGCCTGAGAGAACACTCAGCAGAAGACTTAAGGATTCAAAACCTGTGTTCGAATTAAAGGACTTTGCATCTTCACTGTTAAAGGGACCCTTTGCAAGTCACTGACTCCTCCAGGCTTTCATCTCCTCCCATGCTCAAGAGGGATGGTAAGTGGGCCTGCATCATGGAGGTATTACAGTAGTAAATGAAATCACACTTCGGACAGGCTTACCAATATATCTGAAAAACAGTAGTTCTCAAACTTTTTTTTCCTTTGTTTGGTTTTGGCTTTAAAACCATTTTCAGCCCTTCAAGTTCAGATTGTCTCTGTAAGTTATATCCATCAGTGGTTACTATTTTATGAACGAGAGCAGCAAGTTTAAAAAATGTACACGAGCATACATTCCACTGGCCATCAGAAGAATGACATTTTAACGCTCGTGAAGTCTTCGTAAAACTCCTCTGTAAAGTCACAAGATGAGCATGAAAGAAGGAAAAGATGCACTCTGTATTATTAAGAAAATAGTTTTGACCTGGCAGAAGCACTGCAAAGGGTCTTGGGAGACCCTCCGGGCTCTTTGAGAACAGCGGATCTAGAACCTTATCACCTCCCCATCCTAGCCATGCTAGTCACCACTGTGCAGCAGTGGGGTGTGACACAACCTGTGTGTCTTGCCTGCCTTGGCCGGAAGACACTGGAGGAAGGCACTCAACCCTCTACCTTCCTCACAGCAATATTAGGAGGCTCTAAAGTCCTAGGACAATTTTAAAAGCCATATAAATAAGATCTTCTGTTTTCAACCATCCTACACCACAGCTTTTTAGTTAGTGACTTCCCCTGTGTTAGTTTCTAAATAGCCAACCAAGCGAGCATACAAAGGAAAACATATATGTAACATTAAACACTGAGTTATTTCCTGAGAATTTCGGCATGGGGTTGAGCTTCAAACTAACTACCTGACTTCATGAATTCGGAGAGCAAAGTTAGGTATTGCTGGGCCCTGGAAGCACAGTCAACAAAATAAAGCTAGAGCACTTCTGACTCCATCAAGAGATACTATTTTGTTGATAAAAGGGATATTTCGTATAAATCAAGTATGTTAGCTATCTCGTTGTAGTGCAAAACTCCAAAGGCTGTGAAACTCTTTGTCCTTGTTACTGCTACTATCTTTTCGTGCCTTTTCCTTTCTTCATTCAGATCCTGAACTGATACCCAGAGAAGTGGAATGGATCACCTTCTGTCACACTCGTTGTGCCACTTCCCGGGTGACAATGACAAGTTATTTTCCATCAGTTTCATTCGAAAGAGATCCGGGAGCACATCAGTGTGAGATGGTGCCTACAGATATTACCATCTTGAGTGACAAAAGAATTCACCGCAGCAGGAAAAAAAAGTCCCATCTTAAGGTCCACGGTTCTTCTATTCCCTCTATTTGGAAACCAGAATGTAAATAAAACTGAGGGAAGATTCCCGTAGTTCTTTTAGCTCACAAATTTATTATTTTTTTTAACACGTCAATGGAAAGTTCAGATTTCTCATTTAATGTTTAGGGAGATGATGTGTCCTGTTGCTCAATAAGGTTCAGGAATCTTAAAGGGATTATAATTCACTCAGTTGCTGTCCACTACTGACTGCCTCCCACTACCAGTCCTTGATATTGTTTTTTTAAAATGACGATTTATAGAGATGGTCAGTTATGCAATCACCATCCCTGAAAAACATGGTAAAACAGAGGAAGCTAGCTTTTAAAAATGACTCGGGCCAAGTCTTGTCCAGGGTCACATTTGACAGCTGCAGGGCTCTTTTCAGTCCCACAACTGTAATGTTACCACTACAGAAACCTCAAGCCCAAAACACACGTTTTCAGACACTTAGTCATGTTTTTCTGTACAGACTATATAAAGGTATCCTTAATAGAAAGTAAGAATGAGGATATGAATCCTGACCTAAAAGGATAAAAAAAATCGGATGCAAACAAAAAGCAAAACTAAAGAAGACTCACATAAAGGAGAGGTACAGTGGTTCAAGGCTGATGAGCCCAAGACCCTCTCCCTAGCATGGGGGTCTGCACACCAGCCCAACTGGGCCCGCTCCTTATTTTCGTAAGGCCCGTAAACTAAGGATACATTTTATATTTTTTAATGGTTGGAAAAGAATCAGAAGGAGAACAGTTCATGATACATGGGAATTATGGGAAATCCAAATTTCAGTGGCCATACATAAAGTTTTCTTGGCACACAGCCATGCCCATTCATTACATATGGCCCAGCTGCTTTCTCGCTGCAGGGCAGAGATGGGTACAGCCTGTCCGGCCTCCGGAGCCTTAAAACCTCCTACCTGGTTTTTTTTTTTTTTTAAAGATTTTATTTATTCGACAGACAGAGATCACAAGTAGGCAGAGAGGCAGGCAGAGAGAGAGAGAGGAGGAAGCAGGCTCTCCGCAGAGCAGACAGCCCGATGCGGGGCTCGATCCCGGAACCCTGGGATCATGACCTGAGCTGAAGGCAGAGGCTTAACCCACTGAGCCACCCTGGATGTTTACAGAAAAGGCCAACCTCTGCTCTGTAAGGAAGTCTTACCTAACTGGAGCTAGGCTTTCTTATTAAATAGAAGTTTTAAGAAGGAAATGATGAGGTGCCTTTTCTAAGGAGAAATAATGTAAGGAAATACAATTTTGTAGTTGTTTCACCAAAAGTTGTCTAAAATGGACAAGCAGCCATGTAGGAACCCAGGATATGCTTAAATTATCCTTGTTTTAAAGATACGCAGAAACTCTGAAAAGAGAGTTCACAGACGTGCCAGGGTTGGAAATCAAACCAAGATCTTCATCATTCCGTCCCGTGGCAAACTACTGCGTTGCCCTTGGTCACTGATGGATTTTGATCTAGGGCTTTAACTTAGTTAAGGGGGAAAGATAAAAGCATGTAAATCCAGAGGTATAGTCACATACTCCAGTGTGCACACACAAATATATATAAATTTGTATACCATTTCTTTGGTCTGTATCCTTTCACACAACTTCCTATCATATCACTTTGTAGGTTCATTAGGCTTCTGAATTCAGAGATATGAGTTATAAATGTGTACAGAAGGAGAGGATGGCAAATCCAGTTTTCTAAAATTATGATGTGTTAATAAAATAAACCAGACCAGCTTTACCAAAAATTCCTTACAGCTCTTTTATCCTTAGCTGATGACCTATAAAACAGTGTGCTTATTATAAATATAAAGCACAAGGTGGGCATGCTTTGGGTTCATGGCTAACAATATTTAGTAGCCTTAGGAAAAAGAGAGTATTATTGTAAGTAAATTTCTACCATATACACGATCTTTCCTCTCCCAGACTAAAATAAACCAAAGGTCTGAGTATAAAAAGAACATCAAGTGTTATCTCATCCAAATAGAAATATGAGATTTAAGAGTGGTAGCTGTCTGCCTGCAGAGTATTTATAATCCCAGAATAAAAAACACCACTTTCAGAATCAAACTCCTATGAGAGAAGCAGCAAAATCCAATAAATGTAATGCTTTACTCACTTTAATAGAAAACTATGCATTTATAGGTCCTGTACTCTGAAGGTTATATCAGTCATTATGCATGGATATGTCATATTAAACAGCAAACTTTTAAAACATATATTACAAAGAATTAGCACTCATTCACTCAAAATTCTCTACCCTGTACCAGACACTGTGCATTTTATATTCGCTCCAAGTTTAGGTCATTTAAAAACAAAACAAAGAAATCACTTGGATAACCACATAAGATTTCTTGAAAGCTTCATCATGAAGTTGTTTTTTTTTAATCATATGATAACTGATTGAATCAGAAGCAACTAAAAAGAGATCTCATTTTGATAGTTTGAAACTCTTTCTTTGAGTCGCTGCTATCTGAGCCTATACCCAACTGCCTTCATACCATAGACATCAAGAACTAAATATAGGTTTGAGTGCAACCTTAATGTTTATATAAATCACCTGGGATCTTGTTAAATGCAGTGTGATTCTGTAGGTCTGAGGTGGGACCCAAGATCCTGCATTTATAATAAGTTCCCAGGGGATGCCCACCCTACTGGTCCATGGACCACACTATACCTTGAGTGCAGGGCTATAATACGTTCTCACCTGGACTTCTCCCCCAAAAGTGATACGTTCATGATGCATTCAATAAATATTGCCTAAGTGCCAACCAGACGCTAGACAACCGCCCTCATCTTACCCAGGCTTTTCCTCAGGGAAGGTCCTACAGAGAAGGGGACAGGTAAGCACAGGCCAGAAGGTGGGGAGGAGACGGGCTGCGCAGGTCAGTGGGAGGACCATCCCAGCAAACTGCAACAGTCCTCAGGTATGAACAAGGCTCACCTACTCCAGGAACAGCAAGAAGGCTCCTACTACACAGTCCTCTCCCGGCTTCCAATTTAACACAAGCACCTCGTTCTCCTCTTACCTCTTTCATCACTCCTTCTCAGTCTCCTTGGCTAGTTCTCTCTTCTGCTCTTAAATCTCAGAGTGTCCCAAGGCTCAGAGCTTGATTTTCTCTTTGGACGCACACAGCCCCAGAGAGCTAATCTCAGGGATTTCAACACTCGGTTTGGGTATCTCCAAACTCCGGATTCACTTCTACCTGCCTAGACCACAGCACCATTTGGAGCACTGCAGGCATCCCGACCTTTACATGGTCATCATCCCCTCCAAACCAGCTCCTCCACCATCTTCCCCATCTCAGTAGACGGCAACTCCATCTACACAGGAAATCACCTTTTTAATTCTTCTTGTAGGTCAAAAAAGTGGTCCTCATATGGTTGGACCTAGCTGCACATTCAAAAATTGGTCATCTTTGACTCTTTTTTTTCTTCATACCCTCTATCTACTGCATCAAAAAACTGTTGGCCCCTTCTTCAGAACATATCCAGAATTTAACAGATTTTCACCACCTCTATGTTACCATCTGATCCATGCCATCATCATTTCTCACGTGGATTACTGAAAGCCACTGGACTCTTCTACTGGCTTTTGTCTCTGCCCTCTTGCAGTCTATTTCAACACACCAATAGAGTGATCCTTATAAAATATGTCAGATCATATCAGCACTCTGGGGGGGGGGGGGAAACCCTCTGTAATGGTTCCCTATTGATCTCTGAGGGAAAACTTAAAAAAAAAAAAAGTACTTACAATGGCTATTAAGTCCCTAAACCAGTGCCACCCCTCATACTTGTTAGAAACAGAGCCTCAGGCCTCAACCAAGACCTAAAGAATGAGACTCTTTGGGTGGGGACCAGAAATCCATGTTTTAACAAGTGATCTGGGTAGATTCCTCTGCACATCAAAGTCTGAAGACCCCTGCGCTCTTTGCCTACTTCTCCCTTCACCCTGGGATCATGACCTGTCTGATTTTATCTCCCACAACCATTCTAAGAGCTTATTCAAAATCCCAACCCATTCCCTGCCAGTGCTCCTGATCACCATATAACCTGCTCTCCTGTGTACAGAACATGGCTTGGCGCGTAGTAGGCACTCAGCAAGAGTTTGGTCCATCAGTGAGTGAATGGAGCGACTGTGGCTGAAGGGCATGAATGGGGAGGGAGAGAAGAAGCGACGGACAAGGAGTCAGACTGTGCAGGGTTGAAGGCTAGGATTCTGAGAGCCTCTAGAAGTGTTCTGAGGAAATGGAGAAGTGACAAATGTCCTCTCTTCCTGACTAATTCAGGAAGCTCTGGAGGAACTAAGTACCCAGGCTAGGCAGTGATTCATAGCCAGCCTCCCTACTCAGAGAGCTAAAGGAGCCTTTTCTCTTTAGGGTCTTTCCAAAGACTGTCAATTCTTAGAGCTCTCATCTACAAGGCTTAGGGTCCTGAGGGTCTAGGACACATGGCCAGGAGCCTGGAGATTTGCCTCCATGTTGAAACCACGGCACACCATTAGTCACAGTTAAAGTAGAGGTCCCCAAGCACGTGGTCCTTGGGCATAGTTCACAGGCGTGGCTTACAATTATCTCAGTATTTAAGTAAAAATTGGGAATTTTCACACCAAATTTTGGAATTCTGGTTTCTATGGATAAATCAGAAGATCTAGCAACACTAAAGCACATTCTAGTGGGCCACCAATGGATGGAGCGGAACAGCAGCTTCCCTCTTTGGATGGGCCACTTACTCTCCATTTTTTCCTGCGTTGTACCACTCCCTGTGGCCACAGTAACAGTTGTGTCCTCCACTCACCAATCTCCCTGACTCCTGAAGGCAACTGAGCTGCAAACCCTGCTTATCCTTTAAACACTTCCCATTCCCAGGGTCATTCCAAGTCTGATTGAATGGGTAGCATACACATGCTTACAAAGCCACATTAAAGGAACAATCTTATGTGATAGAGGAGAGAATATAAGATAAATTGCTATAACCTGAATACCTAAAATAAACAGTTGTAAACTTCCTGAAGATACATGCACGCCCATTCAACAATTAAACAATCAAACACTTTTCTAAGGAAAAGATACAGGAAAAGGTTTAAGTATGAGGATGTCCATCAGAGCATTAACAGAATAGTCAAATTACTACCCTAAAGCCCATGGCTGGGTTCTGTAGTAGTTTATGAGGATACGGCCATGTCCATTTGTTTGCATGTAGTCTGTGATGGCTTTCAAGCTAGAACAGTCCTAGAGCAGAGTTGAGCAATAGACCTCATGTCCCCCCCTTTACAGAAAGTTTGCCAACCTTAAATCTTTAACAACAACAACAAAATGGAAACAAAAATCTAACAGCAGGCAATGGGTTAAATTAATTGCAAGATGGCCACACAAGTTCAGGGTTCCCCCAACCTTGGCCAGTTGGCCCTGGGGTCAGATACTTTCCTGTTATGGGGCCGTCCTACGAACCATAGGACAGTCAGCAGCATCCTTGGCCCCTCCCCAATAACATGCCAGTAGTGTCTCCCCTGCAACCCCCATTGTGACAACCAAAAATGCCTTCAGACATTCCAAACATCCTTGGGGGAGCAAAACTGCTCCCAGTCGAGAACCACTACATGTAGATGGATACAATACAGTCATTAAAAACCATATCTTAGAACATGATTTAATCAGAGGGAATGTTCAGAATGTACATAGAAATCCAAAGCAACTTAAAAACACTAGATACCCTGTGATCCTAAACTGGCTTTAAAATGTTACTTATATATAGCATAGGCAAAAAAAAAAGACCAATTACCAATCAGTAAGCGATCTTAATCATGACTATTCTGGGATGATGCAATTATAGGGGGCTGTTAATTTATTGGGGTGTTTCCCCATCTTCTATAATCTACAGGGCATTAATTGTGTAATTTTTAAAAAATCTAGGGGTGCCTGGGTGGCTCGGTCATTAAGTGTCTGCCTTTGGCTCAGGTTATAATCCCAGGGTCCTGGGATCGAACTCCACATGGAGCTCTCTACTCGGTGGGAAGTCTGCTTCTCCCTCTCCCATTCCCCCTGCTTGTGTTCGTTCCCTCTCTTGCTGTGTCACTTTCAAATAAATAAATAAAATCTTTTTTTAAAAAATCCACAAATTGCACGAAAACTAAATTCTGCAGATCTGGATGAATAAAAATATATTCAGGCAGAATTCCTCTACTGAAAATTTTGCAAACGATACATTAATCCATGAAGTTGTTATATAATGATGAAATCTGTCTCATTTCCATTTTCCCGTTAAATACTTGATCAGATTAAGAGGACCCTGTTATTCATGAAATTTTTAGTCCAACATTCTAGCCCCAACAGTTTGAGTTTGCATAATATTTGACACATTTTTATGGTTTTGTAAAGGGCTGTGATTACGTGGTCCAGTGGTACCCTAATAATAACCCATTGTAAGGGCTCCTAACGGGTGCTGTGAGTGCAGCATTCCACGTGCTATAACTTTTCCATCTGCCCCAGTTTAGCAGGGCCTCAGAACTGCAGACGCCTTTTTTTGTCTTAGTATCCCCCCCCCCCCCAAAGGCCCCCATTGTTTGCAGTTTATCGGGTATTAGAGATCATTATGGCACAGGCAGTAAAACTCCTTTTCATAAGGGCCGGCACTCTTAAGAAACTGGCAGTGGTCAAGTTTGTCAAAGATGAAAACATTGCCCTGGGCTTAAGCAAAAGGTCAGTCAGAAATGAGAGCTGAAGGCTGCCAGTTTGAAGGTCAAGTCCACACTGGCTGCAAACTGGCAAAAAGCAGCCGCCTCCTAATAACACCGACTTCAGGGTCCGGATCATAAGACCGAGGGGTCTCCTGGTTTTTGAGGAACTGCATTGTCTTAAGAAATTCCCAAGACTCGTTGCCTAGATTATGGGAAGAGGAAAACCTGGTTTGGAATGAACCACCCCA
Organism: Mustela nigripes; assembly: GCF_022355385.1. NCBI lineage: Eukaryota > Metazoa > Chordata > Mammalia > Carnivora > Mustelidae > Mustela > Mustela nigripes. The sequence continues at coordinate 37,403,713 of NC_081558.1, read as the reverse complement.
TGGGAGGGCTTTCGGGGCATGCTGGGCTCTGCACTGAGCCCTCAGAGGGAGACAGGCGGACTCTACCCTGCTTCCCTTCTCGGGCGCTCAGGCAACCAGCACACACACGGGCACTCACTGAACATATGGAGAAGAGCAACTGCAGCTGGGCTCCTGGCCCCACAACAAACCTCTTTAATTTGGAGAAGCAGAGACAAGTGCGACGGAAACAAGTCGACAAAGAATTTCACACAGTGACTCGGTGCATTGCAGACAATAAAAGAAAGTTATTGGGAGAAGAGGCTGCTTGGTGGCGACGGCATTCCAGCTGAAGCCTGAATGATAGGAAGAAGCCAGGTTCGTGGAGAAGCCAAGGAGCTGAAATTCCAGGTGGGAAGCAGCCATGGGAGAAACGAGGATGTCAAGGCAACCAGAGTCCAGCGGGGCTAGAACGGTGACCAGGTCGGCATGTGAACTGAGACAGCCAGTCGGGGCTCCCCGGATATAGGATTTTGTACACTCTGTGAGAAATCTGATTTTTCTTCTCTGCTACTTACAAGAAACCTTTCTTTCTTTGAAGGTTTTAAGCAGAGAAGTGACATGATCTGATGAACATCTGTAACACATCACTCTGGGGCTGAGGTGGGTGGGAGGAAAGAACGGACACAGGAGGAACAACTCAGAGCCTTCCACAGCCCCATATATGAGAAAGAGTAATGACCTCGACCTCCAATATTAAGATGCCATTGAGTATAAAATATATGTTACCAGGTCCTATGTCTGGCTTCCATCCAATTTCATTTAAGAAAAGCACGTACAAAGAACTAACAACAACAAAGAAGATCTTACACGATGCTCTGAAATGTCTCACACCACCATCAAGAAGTTAGGGTAAATGATGAATATAGTTATAAAATACCCCATATAGACCTGTTTGGGGTCCACAACCGAAGTGTATGGTCAGTTGTCAGAGTGCAGTGGAGAGAACTGATCTACTATGGTAAATATCTGGCTGAAACTTCAGATAGACCTGAGTTCAAATCCTAGCCAAGTTCTTAAATGCTTTGAATCTCAGTTTTCTATTTGCAAAAATGGGATCATGGATATGTACCTGGTAGTTGCTGAGCTTAATTACTGTAAGTGACAACATGCATGAGAAGTGCTGAGCATGAAATAAATGCTCAAGAAATAAAAACTGTTCACTACTATTGTGAGCCCCAGATTTTTTGTTTTCCCATTCAAGCAGACCGGTATTGGGTCATTTAGCTCATCCATATCAGGGGAGGGGGCGGGGGGAGTCAATCCACCTTGAAGGAGAGGAGAGGGCAGAAGGGAATGGGGACCATGTTCAGTCTCTTCCAGGCAAGCTTTTATGACCTCCTTTTTAGCTGACTCAAGTATCATAGATGGATACTCAAGGTAAAGTAGATAAACAACAGTCTTAGTGCCTGGGACACTTGCTGGCAGGAATGTCTCATGGAAGGCTTTTGTGATATTATTTCTCTCCTCTACTTGCCAAATCGGCTAGCTCAGTCACTGCTTCTTAAACTAGGCTTCAGGGAACCTGGGAACTTCTGAAAATGACATGCAAACTTTTGAGGTGTATTTTTCCTAGGAAGAGGTCTAATAAAAGAAAACAGTCAAAGATGAAATTCTGTCTAGGATTTACAATGTAGAGGGAGGTAGGTACATGAAACCAGATGAGCCCTGAGTGGTCATTGTTGAAGCTGGGGATGAAGACGTGCAGGGTCCATACATTATTCTATTTTTTTTTTAAGATTTTATTTATTTGACAGAGATCACAAGTAGGCGGAGAGGCAGGCAGGGGGTAGAGGGGAAAGCAGGCTCCCCACTAAGCAGACAGTCTGATGCGGGGCTTGATCCCAGGACCCTGGGATCATGACCCGAGCTGAAGGCAGAGGCTTGATCATGACCCGAGCTTAATCATGACCCAAGCTGAAGGCAGAGGCTTAACCCACTGAGCCACCCAGGTGACACTACACTATTCTATTTTTATATGAGTTTGAAACAACCTATAAACATTCACATACAACATACATATTTATGTATAAGGTATTTTCATGGGTACTCATTTTTTAACTTCATTTCTTATAAAAAGGCAAGTCTTACAGTAACATATTTACTAAGCAAGCACTTAGTTAATCCATCAACATATCATAAGCATAAATGTCTGTTTTTTTGTTTGGGTTTTTTTTTTCCTTGCTTTTCTGGACTTATGCCCAAACTTGCTTCTCAAAATGCTGATTTTATGTTCTATGAATTGATCGTGGATTCAGTATGGTCCCTGCCATTTCTCTGTGGTGGTGTCAGCTTAAGCAACTCTCAGAGAAACATCTTGTTTACAAAAGTAATTTGGATCTGTCCATCAAGTGTTCTCACTGATCAAAGCAGAAATGTGTATTTTAGCCACAAATAAGACATTTATTTGCACATAGGGTACAAAACTGAATTCAGACTGACCTTTGCAGATCAGGATCTGGACTATCTCTTTCAAACAAAATGCCCAGTGATGTATATTTATGTCAGATAAAAAGGACAAGCAACTGAAGCTTAAGTTTATAAAGGTATTTAGAAGGAGTTGTTTTTATTCATTAAAAAACATTTGCAAAAAATGATTTCATCACACTCTCAAAGCAAATTCTCAGAGGGACATATATATATTCATATATATGTGTGTATGTATATATATATATATATATATAGAAGTAGGAGGCACTTATTATAAAACCAAAAAATGAGATAGTCCTGTTTGAGTTTTTGTGTTTGACAGAAACAATGAATAAAGGGACTGAAGGTAAAAAGGACAAAATACTTCTATGGGAAAGAAAGGTGAGAATTTTGTAAAGTATAAGAAAATGTGAATATACTGGGACTTCTCACAATGAAGATAAAGAAATAAAAAGTAACACCGAAATAATGATTAGCACTTACTAAGCACAGGGATTTTTTCTAAAAGTTTTCAATGGATGTGCTCATTTCATCTTCGCTCCAACCCTATGACATAGGTAGGAGCTGTCATTATTCCCATTTTAGGGAAGAGAAAACTGAGAATTCTTCCTAGCCACTGCCATGTTATGAGTTATCTACAGAATTCATTTTTCAATGTAGTATTTCTGGTTTTGATACTGTACAGCTTTTGTACTATTTCTTTTGTATACATGCTTTCACGCTTTTGTTATAAACAAGGCTCTCTTTAATCTTTGATCTTCACCTAGGTGGACACGGGGCATTTAAACCAAAGTTCTACTCAGTTCCTAAATGAACAGATGCAGGCGCTCAGGCCAGCAGTGGGTCAAAGAAGACAGGACTTTACAACAGAGAAGTTAAAGAGAACATTTGTTACGGGAAAACTGCCTCAGGACTCTGAGTAATTTAAGAGTTGATGCCTTTTCTTTCTTCTTCTTTTTTCTGGGGGGGGAGGGGTGAGGGGGCAACAGGCAAACAGAATCTTCCAGACTCAATAGGAATTTTGTTAAGCAAAAGCATCTAAGTATCATGCGGTTTCTAAAGGAAAGATTAAACTATTGTACAATATAGTAATTCTTTTATGAGAAAGAAAATAGGCCACTGTATTAGAGAAATGCCAATTGCCACACACCTAATTATAAACTGTTATCAAAATAGTAAAAAAAAAAAAAAAAAAAAAAGACTCACTGGCTGGATACAAACAACAAAAAGTGATGGCTTTATCGGTCCCCAAAAGTCTATATATTGCACACAGTAAATGGAAAGAAAGCCCTCAAAATGAAAGAAAATCCCTCATTCCTGTCCTCAAGGAGCTTACAGCTGTAGGGTTAGGGTGACAATGGGAGGAAAGGGACACACACACACAAATTTGTACTTAAGTTACCCCTACCCTTTAAAACAGCAGTTCTCAACCATGGGTGATTTTGCCCCATGAGGAACATCTTCTGGTTGTCATAGCTGGGGGTGTCAGGGGTTGGAGGAAGGCTGCAGTCCCCCAGTGGGTAGACAGGGGCGATGATGCCACACACAGTACCACAGTACGGTACCCACGTACCCTCCCTCATGGGAAGGAATTACCTAGCCCCAACATCGACGGTGAGAACCCACAACTAGGAGATGGGGGGTCACTTCCTAGCACCAACCGTCTCAGAGGTAGTTTCAGAAGAAGGCAGTGAAACCAGTCAAGACACAGGAAGGGCACAGATACCCCATGAACCACAGATGTGCTTCCTTTTGGTATCTGAGCTCTGCAGTGAGCCAACGGTCACTTCACACCCCGTCTTGACACGCAAAGGACAACTTTTTCGTTAATTGCAAGGAGGAGGAAATGTCATCACAGTGAATGGATTAATTCAAAATCCTTCATATTGGGCACCTGGGTGACTCAGTCGGTTGAGCGGCTGCCTTTGGCTCAGGTCATGATTGAGTCCCACATCATGGCTCAGGTCCTGGGATCGAGTCCCACATCAGGCTCCCTGCTCATCAGGGAGTCTGCTTTCTCCCTCTCTCTTTACCCTCCTCTGGCTTGTGCTCTCTCTCACTCACTCTCTCCCTCAAATATATAAATAAAATCTTTAAAAAAAAAAAACCCTTCATATCAACTAGACAGTGATGTGGGAATGAAAAGTTATGTTAGAACACAGATCCATCAATTGAACACAATAATAAACTATCCCTAAAGCTATGCAGAATGAACACGGATGACTCCAATTATTCAAAAGACTGCTGGGAACCTGCTTTGGTGTTTCTGAACATGAACTGTCAATCCCATGGAGTGTCACTCACAAGTCCCTTCTGTCCGACAAAATATGGAGTAAAGGAACATGCCAGTCCTTGCAAACAAAATCATTTGCTAGGGCTTAGTTTTACAGGGCTTCCTGTAAGTCTTCTTTCTCATCCCAAACTGTCAATAGCAAAACAACCATAGTTCCTTGTCTATTCATTTTCTACAGTGTAAGGTGGAATTATCCTTTTCTTTTTTTCTATTTTTGGGGGAAGGGTGGGGTTCTTCAAAAATAGTTTTATTTGAATATAGTTAACACACAAGGTTACGTTCGTTTCAGGTGTACAACACAGTGGCCAAGTCTGTAGGTCATGCTACTGTCACCCCAAGTGTAGCTACCTTCTGTCACCACACAGTGCTATGACAGCATCATTGCCTATACTCCCCAAGTTGTGCCCTTTATTCCCGTGACTTATTCATTCCATTACCTGAAGCCTGTATCTCCCTGTCTCTTTCACCGATTTTGCTCATTCCCCCACTCCCTCCTCTCTGGCAACCATCAGTTAGTCCTCCACTTACAGATCTGATTCTTTTAATTTACTCATCTGTTTTGTTTTTCAGATTCTACATACGATTGAAATCATATAATATTTGCCTTTCTCTCTCTGCCTTAATTCACTTGGCATTGTATCTTTCAGGTCCACCTGTGTTGTTGCAAATGGCAAGATCTCATCCTTTTCTGTGGCTGCATGATACCCACTATGCATCCTTTTCGATGTATTTTTGAGAACTTTTGATTCATTTATTATTTTGCATCTGACACACAGTCTTTATTTTCTAATTTCTTAGAAAAGTACAAATGGAAATGTAGTGATACAACTTTTAAAGATGAAGAATGGGAGAGAAAGAGTCACACTGGGCAATTCTTCCCACTTCCATACATATTAGAAATTTTCCAGTTATAAAAAAAAAAGTATAAATAGACACACACACATATACAAATGTGGCCATGTGTGTTTACATAAAATAATCTAATCCTGATGACTTCAGTGGCAAGTTCTTTGTGGTCTCAAGGATTTTAGATCCAGCTTTATTTTTCTATCTGCCTCCCCATCATCTACATTTAAAAAAAAAAATCTACAAAATGCTCAGGAAGGAAAAACAACTCCCTCAAGTTGTAGAAATAGCACTAATTAAACAATATGCTTCCCACATAGTTTGTCTCAAAGGATGTCTATAAGAGACAAAATCACCCCGAAGACCTTAAATGGACTTATCTTTTAGCTAAATGACAAGAGGTTTCAACTGGCAAACTGAAACTTCTTTGTATTATGTGTTTTATCTAATTAGCATTCTAGGAAATGCATTTGTGGCGACCAAATGTGAGCATTTCCCTTTCTTCCATCGGCCTTAAAATATGGAGGGATGCAGTTACACCTCTAATATAAAATAGTATGTGTGTGCAAGAGAGAATGCTCTCTTCAAACAAAAGAAATGATTAAGGAAAAGTACGTAATAAAAGGCCAGGTAATATGGTAATTTTGACTTGTTTTTCCTTTAGAAAGAGCATGATTATTTACTTAGCAAGAAGCCTTTTTCCATACTCAACATGGTCATTGGAGTGCATGAGAATGAGTTAATAGTACGATGTTCACCCTGTCTGTTCAGGGAAAAATTATTAGGGAAGAAAATTAACTTCTGCTGAGCATTTCTTCCATGTGAGGCATAATACAGGCCTTCAAATACATCAATCTTGTTTGATGCACCCAAGGTAAGTGCTCTTGCTTATCTGCTCTTACAGACGGGGAAACAAGAGCAGAGAAGTTCAATAACCAGCCCTATCTTACCTGCTTATTCTCATACAGTGACAGACCTAAACCTAAACCTTAGTTTGTTGGGCTCCTAAACCAAGTGAAATACCCAGGATGCATTATGGCTTCACTTCTCAGGAGTGATCAGTATCCTGCCCAAGTAATATGGTAAATATGCTTATTTAAAGACCACCAAAATTGTTACTGCAAAAAGGAATGCACTAGAGAAAATTTGCCAAGGGAATTTTATTGAATTATTATCATCTTCAAGCCTAGGGACCAAACTAAAGTTTTATGACTTTTCTTACTAAAAATGTGGTTGAAGATAATTTAAGGAATAAAGGTGAGCAATGAAAAGGAAAAAAATATATCACAGATAATCCCAAACTGAGAGATCAATCCTGAAAGCATGATGGTGTTTATCTTTCTATAGGTCAAAGTAGAACTGTGATGTGGTCACCAGGCAACGTTAGCAGGACTAGAGCAAAAGTTCTCGTGTTCAAAAAGAGCAAGGTTCCTGCCTTCCTTCCTCCATCTTTCCTAAAGGGGGATTTATACATAACCCTAAAACAGAAAACATACTTGCTAACCTACCCCCACAGAGATCAGCTAAGATTACACTCAATACAATCTCTGAAAGTAGAATTCAGATTTGGATTATTAATTTAAATTACATTCTACTACTCCTGACTCTTTAACTGTATATTGTAGGGCCCGCATTCTAGAGAATACTTGGGGCTGTAATGAGCCCTTTGCTAGGTATCCAGGAAGTAGAAGTAGAGCCATCGATGTGAGGAATACGAGGAGTGTGCTATAAGGAGAGACTTAGTGCTGAAAAATCCTGGGCTTTCCCCCAACCCTTCCACTTCTGCTACATTAATGTCAATGTCTTTTCTACATTGTGCCATAAGTGCAACTACCCTCACCCAAGAGAGCATTACAACCTAGACTGGTTCAAGGGCTAATCATGGCCAAAAAAAGGACAGAAACTGTATCAAGTCAAATATCCCCATATTTCAAAGGCAAGAATGCTGAGTAATACCTAAGCATTTTCCTGAGTCCTCTGAGATCTGAGTTCTCAAACTATGTACCCTAACTTAAATTCCAGTAACTTGAGTTTGCACAAATGAGATTCTTTTGGTCATTATTCCCAGCAATAGCCCATTGAGGTTTTTTGAAAGCATCCACACACATACATTTCTGTATTATAAAACCACCTCCTTGACAGAAGCCCCTTGACAGCAGAACAGACTTCCTTCTCATTCTTGTACTCTAGTACTCAGCACAGCGTCTGGCATGCATGAGACGCGTAATAAACACATCGCAAATTAACAAGTGGTGACAAGAGAAACTCATAGGAGAGAACAAGTCTCCTAAAGATTCAAATGGTAGACTGACAGATTGACCAAAGAGGATGGCTAATAAACCATGGTATCATTTAATTCTAAAAGAACCCACTTGTAAATACTGTAATTGATTAATATCCACAAAGTAAAGACAGTATCTTTTTAAAAAAATTTTTTTTAATAAACACATAATGTATTATTAGCCCCAGGGGTACAGGTCCATGAACCGCCAGGTTTATTAGCCCCAGGGGTACACGTCCGTGAATCGCCAGGTTTACACACTTCACAGCACTCACCATAGCATATATCCTCCCCAATGTCCATAACCCTACTACCCTCTTCCTCCCCCCCTCCCCCGGGCAACCTTCAGTTTGTTTTGTGACATTAAATAAGGACAGTATCTTTCTAATAAATGTAACCCTGATAAAAATGAACATGTTTTACTTTAAAAAATACTGAGGCAAGTGGTGATAGTCACAAGGCAGCCATAAGCTTCTTATCATGCACATCAAACTACCTCATCTAGATACAGGGTACTTATTATTAGGTCACGTATTTGTATTCCTAATATCAATTTTAAAAGCACTGCTATGTGGTAAATGTTTGACTAACAAACAAAGCTTGCCTATGCCTGGCTGGCTTGGTCAGAAGAGCATTTGACTCTTGATCTCATGGTACTGAGTTCGAGCCCCATGTTGGGTGTAGAGATTCCTAAAAAAAAAAAAAATCAACTTAAAATAAATAAAATGTTTTAGAAGTTCAAACAGCCTCAATTTTACTCACTCAATTGTGAACCTATAAAATGTCACATCAAAAAGAGTCAGAAATGTGTCTACATTTAAATCAATTACAGAAAGGTATAAATTGAATATATTGATTTTTCTTATTAGAGAATGGAGAGGTAATAAGATACATCTCTGGGTTCTTAACCCCTAACATCCAGATGCCAGAACTTTAGATAGGAACATGTTCACCATCATTTTTCATAATGGTAAAAATGCATCAGCAAGTTCCAATGTTTAGAAGAAATGGCAAAGAACATCTCATTTGAATTGTTATCATGATGAAATTATTTCATTTAAATTATTATCATTATGAAATTATTAAAATGATACATATGGAGAGTATACTGTATAAACACACTTTATATGAAATATAAAAACACATATGATATTGGAAAAAACACAGTAAAATTTAAAAAGCTATGATTCCAGTTTATTAGAAATAAACTGGAAGGTTAGAAAAGATTAAGAAAAGTGCTTTTGTTGGTTTTTTTTTTTTTTTGCTTTTATTTATTTGACAGAGAGAGACATCACAAGTTGGCAGAGAGGCAGGCAGAGAGAGAGGAGGAAGCAGGCTCCCGCCGAGCAGAGAACCCAAAGCGGGGCTCGATCCCAGGACCCTGGGATCATGACCTGAGCTGAAGGCAGAGGCTTTAACCCACTGAGCCACCCAGGCACCCCTTAAGTTTTAATTTTAATTCTAATTAGTTAACATACAGTGTAATATTAGTTTCAAGAAAATTGCATTTTAAAAGAGCTTTGTACCTTTGATGACATTTTCACCTTTTCTAAGATCTTTCCAGCATTTGCAATATGACCATTATAATAACAATTTGCCAATTACTTTATTTTTTTTCCTTTTTTGTCTGTAGAGTCTGCCTCTTATCAAAGACAGTGGGGAAATGTAGGTATTTCTTCTCTGGCCTCCCTTGCCACTCAAAGTGAACACATGACTTAGGATTCACCCATCAAATGTGCCTGCAGTGGAATGGGGTACTAGAGAGAAGTAGCAGGTACAACCCTGGATGTTCATGTTGCAAGAAGATTCAGTTCCAACAGAAGCAATGGAGCAGGCTCTAGCAGTAGCTCTCCAGACCAGTTCTGTGGTCTATACAGTTGGAGGTTCTGTACCATGCCACATTGCTCCAAGCCTGGTTCTCCTACCTACTTCTGCAGATATCCCTACATCCTGTCTTTTTTCTTTTAAAATTAACCAGAGTTGCTTATTGCTGCTAGTTATTAAAAACTCTGACACAGGGCTAAGATTTTATTACTTTTACGGATACATATATCAGTGTGTTATAAATATGTATTTATTATAAAATATTACATATTTATTTATTTATTAAAGATTTTATTCATTTATTTGACAGAGAGTGATCACAAGCAGGCAGAGAGGCAGGCAGAAAGGCAGACAGAGAGAGAAGGGGAAGTAGGCTCCCCGCCGAGCAGAGAGCCCAATGCGGGGCTTGATGCGGGGCTCGATCCCAGGACCCCGAGACCACGACCCAAGCCGAAGGCAGAGGCCCAACCCACTGAGCCACCCAGGCGCCCCTAAAATACTACATATTTAAATGTACATGAATGTATGCATCTATACATACAAATATATTTACATAGATATAAGGAGGAATTATTATTCATTAATCTTTATGTAGTAGGAACTTTTTACCCAAACAGGAACTGTTTGGCATAATTCATTTTTATTATGTCTGATTATGACTGTTTGGGTTTAAGGAATACAAACTCAATTTTAGAAAAGAATCCTAACAATATGGGAAAACTGCAAATGAATAGGTTCTCTTAGATTTCTTCCCATTGGAAGCAACTGAAATTTGCTGTTAACATTTCTCGCTGGGTTATATGTTACAATTCAATGTTAATATGTGAAAGCAGGCAGTATCTCTGATTAACACTGGAGGAAAGGGTAACTGATCATGTTTAATATCCATGCTCCTATCTATGTATTGCACGGTGACCCACAGGACATGAGTTGTTTGTTACATAAACAAGCACACCCATTCAGGGTGTTTACCTTAGAACTTACTAAACTAGGATTTAGATCTCCTCCTACGCTTAATACATTACACACAGAAGGTGTTCAATAAATACCGGTTCAAATACTGAACTGATGTGAACTCTCCCGAACTTGCTCATTACCTTTGAAGCTTAAGTCCCCCAGAAGAAGTCAATATCCAGGTTCCTCTTCCCAGTCTCCTATTCATCAACCGGCCAACTATTACAGCCCATCCCCGTGCAGACCAGCCAGCCCCTGCCAATCACCCTTTCCCACACACTTTCTCATCTGCCCCTGCACAATGATAACAAGGACCCAAAGCTCCAGCGGGGCAGGGAAGATGACTGCCTCCTCACAGGTGGGCAAAGCATCCCTTCGAGCCAGTAACAATGTGTCCAAAGACCCCAAATGCACAACAGGAAGGCCAAGTTCATCTACTAGGGAGTGTTCACTGCACAGCCCAATCTAAACAGCCTCTTCTAAAATCCACATTGTCTTTTAAAAGCAAAATTGTTCAATTCTACTAGCAAGTATCGATGAGTATGAATTATGTGCGGGTGTGTCTGTTTGTCTGTCCAATAAAGGGACAGGAGACAAGGGCAACCACAACAGAAAATACATGAAGAAGGCGAGGAAAACCATTTCTCCCAATAAGAAGCATTTTATTAATTCACATTTCAAAAAGAGAGGGCATTCCCTTTCTCATTTCAAGTGCGGTAACCCACAGTGTCACGGTTAATAAAAAGCACAATATCAAACCGATACGGCATTCGTGAAAGCCAGTTCCAGCTTTATATCGTCCCGAACAGGGAGAGGTTGAATAGGCACCACCACCAAAACAACTCAGGGCCCTTCGTTTTATCATGCTATTAACACGTCTGTTAGAATGCTATAAAATCACTGGCTTAGTTTACATGCTGATGACACCCGCGGAGCTGCCCGGCTCTCCCCTCCTGTCCAGTGAACTGTGCTACTATTTATACCTGAAGAGAATGGACTGTATTATCATAAACGAGACGCAGCCCTTCACCGCGCACGATGATCGAGTATCTCAAGGGCTGAAATCTGAGTCACCTTCATGCAAACTCAGCTATCCACCATTGTCATGGCTCCATTACCTCTGCTTTTTCTCTGGAACCGTAGAAAAAGCTTACATTTCGAATGCAGGGCAAATGAGAGCTCTCAAGGAAGAATTCATCTACTAAAGAAAAATAAGGACCTATAACATGACACGTAACTGGTGACATGCTTCCTTCACATACTTAGACAGAAATGTCACCCAACCATTAGTAATATTGGTGGGTTGTTAACACTGATAAAATAAAAGCTCCTTAAAAAAATCTTAAAACAATGAAGACAAACATACATCTAGAACAAAAGCCTGTCCCACCTCCTCCTTCTCTTTTATTTCTAGTCTCTGAAAGTGATTAGTTTTAGAGTCCATGTGCATTTTCAATGGTTCTAGCCTAATTCAAAGAGAATTACATAAAAATGTACTCACATCTATAGGATACAGGCATTTAAAACAAACACCTGGTTGGGTGATGCCTATGTTCCTGCAGTTTGCTTTCTTAATAACAATATAGGCAGCTTTCCATGTCAACACACCTTGATATACCCCTCCCTTTTAAAGCAGCTACCTAGTGTTCCATTCTAGATTTCTAGACTTAAGGACATTAAGACGGTTCCAAATTTTCACTATTATAAGCAACGTGGAAAAAAAGGTAAGTAATGCAGATGTATATATCACTGCATTCATGAATATTTTATACCATTATATGAGCTTTTATCTTTAAGATAAAGGACAGGTGAACAAAGAGAATGCCCATTTTATACTTTAAGAGATGCTGCCCAAATTCCCCATGAAAAGGCTATTATACTTATATTCCTAACAGAGGATCCAAGTGCCCTGAATCCAAAAGGTTCAAGAAGCTTTCTAACAACTTTTGTGAGCAGCTTGAGAAATGAGTGTCACATTTTTCCTTAGGAAAATATATGAAATTTGACTTCAAAGAAATTGCAGGGAAAGCTCCTGCCCCAAAGATAATTACAGTATAAGGGAAAATTACAAAAAAGAAGGCAATTAAAAATGGCACTCAAGAGAGCTAGCTAAGCAAAGATAGTATGACAAGCTTCTGTGATAAATACTTTAGTGGTTTCTTTAGTTGAGATAAGCCTCAATGCATTTTTTTTCTCCTTAAAAGGTGTTTAAAAATTTAAACAATTTAAATTATTATTTTTAATGTTTTATTGAGATATTATTAACAAATACTCTTAGTTTCAGGTATATAGCATGATTCAGTAAACGTATATATTGTGAAATGATCACAGTAAGTCTAGATTACACCCATCACCCCATAGTTAAATTTTTTTAAAATTTGTACAGAATGATATAATAGCAATCTTTCCACTCCCAGAAAGAAAATATAATTAAAATATTCTGTTTGTTTTGGATTAAATATTAGAAATAACAGTAAGTCCCTCAGGTTCAGGTTTCCTTGTCCAGTCCCATTCCCTAGTCTTTCTCCCCAGATGCAACTGTTACCCAGAATTTGTTGTGTGTTCATTCAGTCTATGTCATAATACATATAAAACATAGCACCTATAAAATATGTTATTTGCCGTGATCTTCTTTAAAAAAAAATACATAAATGTTGACCATATGTATGATTGAGCCAATTTGCTTTTATTACTTAAGCATTACATTTCTGAGATCTGTCCAAGATGATATACACATATCTAATTTGTTTGTTTTTTCCACTTTATAATGTTCTGTGTAATCCATTCCTGTACTGATAGACATTTAGGTTAACTGCAATTTTTACAATCACAAAAAATACTGAGTGAGCATCCTTGTGCATGTCTCATATGGTTTCTTTAGAGGAACTGCTACATAGTAGGTTCCATGCGTGCATTAAAAACTTCATTAAATGTTGCCAAATTTTTCCCAGGGTATTTGTAGAATCTGTGACCTTGCTAGCAACGTATGACGGCTGTGATTTCTCTGTTCTGTCCCAACATGGTATTATCAGGCTTTCTAATTTTTGCCAACCTGATTGTATGTGAAACAGTGTCTGGTTATTGCTTTAATTTGCAGCTCTCAGATTATGAATCATGTTGAGCTTTTGCGAATTGTCTATGTATATTATTTGACCTTTCTACACAAAGCTTTTCTCACTGATTTTCAGGAGTTCTTTATTTATTTCATGTGCTAATCCTATGCTTGTTATTTATGTTATCAACATTGTTTTCAGATGTATTGCTTGTCTTTTAACTTTGTGTTTCTATTTAACTACATCTACCCTCCTTGAAAAAAGGATCAGGAATAAAAACCCTTAGGAAGGGGCACTGGGGGTGGCTCAGTGGGTTGAGCCTCTGCCTTTGGCTCAGGTCATGATCTCAGCGTCCTGGGATTGAGTCCTGCATTAGGCTCTCTGCTCAACAGGGAGCCTGTTTCCCTCTCTCTCTCTGCCTGCTGCTCTGCCTACTTGTGATCTCTCTCTGTCAAATAAATAAATAAAATCTAAAAAAAAAAAAACCCTTAGGAAGAGATCTTCCATTATCATTTATTACATTTGAACTGTGCGTTCATCAAGCTTCCAAAGTAAAATTTTAAAGAGTTTAAGAAAACAAAGAGGGGCGCCTGGCGGCTCAGTGGGTTAAAGCCTCTGCCTTTGGCTCAGGTCATGATCTCAGGGTTCTGGGATCGGACCCCGCATAGGGCTCTCTGCTCAGCAGGGAGCCTGCTTTCCTTGCCCCCTCTTATGCCTCTCTCTCTGCCTGCCTCTCTGCCTGCTTGTGATCTCTATCAAATAAATAAATAAAATCTTTAAAAACAAAACAACAACAAAGAAAGCATACCCTGATTTTAAATTATTTCCCCCAAAATATTTTTATAATCTTATTAGGGAACTAATCCATAAATATTATAATAAAGGTGTCGATCTATAAAATCTGGCTTCTTAACATTGGAAAATCAGCTTTTCATAAAAGATATTATTTATTTATTTGAGAGAGAGGGAGAGAGAACACGAACAGGGGAAGGGGCAGAGAGAATCTCAAGTCAACTCCTTACTGAGCACTAATCATGGACCTCCGTTCAGCGCTTGATCTCACCACCCTGAGATGGCGACTTGAGCTGAGACCAAGAGTTGGACGCTTAGCCAACTGCACCACCCAGGTGCCCCATCAGCATCTTTTTTTTTTTTTTAAACAAGAACTTCTGTATACAAAAAGATTCACTATTTAAACACAATCACTCAGAATGATAATCAAGCTTAATACAGAAGATTAAAACCTTATATGATAACTAAGAATCACCTCTGTGGCAACTCAATTTGCCTTTCAAGTTCAAAGTCACAGAATCATAGCATCAATGTCCCAACTTTTATAATACCGTCTCTTGAAAGTGTAACTAAAAACAGAATTTAGCAACCAGTAAAGGAAATCACCATACCCTATAATAATAAGCATCAAAGACATATTTTCTAGGGTCTAATTTCATATTAAACATATTTTATAACATAAATAAACTCAAGTTAAAAGCAGAATTGACACTACAAAGGAACTAACTCTGATACAATCTTCAGAAATTGTGTTTGCTCAAGTACAAACAAATACTCTCAGACTGTTCCTTATTCTTTTCTCCAGAAGGGAAAAATAAGCTCTACGTGGAATTACCAGATAAAAGGATAATGTAATACTGAAGCTTTTGATGCATTTTGCCAAATTTTCACCACAAAAATACCAATTTACATTGTTACTGGCAGTGTGTGAGTAGCCATTTCCCCACATCTGCATAAGAATTGAATTGCAGTGTCGTGAACAAACCAAAAACATGCAGATAATAATGTGGCGAACAAAAATTGTACTCTTATTTTATTTTGATAATATTTAACATTGTTACTTTACCATAAGCTTTTTAAGAATAATGATTTGTTATGCTTGTTAAAGAGCAACCATTTTTTTTTTCATTGTCAAATTCTTAAGAAACTCTACCACCCAGTATTTTTTTTTTTTAATGGGAAGGGACCAAGAAAAGGAAATATGAGTCAGTTTTTAAACTCATGCCAAATCAAGGAGTGATATAGCATGTAAAATAGTTTTAACTGGTTTTGTTTTTAAAATTCCATCAAGCAAAGCAAAAAAAATGGAAACCATTCTTCACCATTCAACTGCACTAGAGACAGGGAGAAGACAGTGCTATGCCCAAGGAGAGCAAGGCTCCCTCTAGAATGTTTTCTTGCTGTTTAAAATACTACGAAGTCGAGTCATGCCCCCAGAGTTAAGTGGGTGGCCTAACCAACCGCTCTGGACATTTCTCCATTATCTTTCCATCTCATGTATCCCTCCCACATGCCACAGCAAGACCGAAAGGCAAGAGGGAGAGACAGATGCAGCAGGACCTTCTGCAAAGAAGTATTAGAAGAAAAAAGAACTGGATATTTTGGGTTATTTTCCTCACTCCTGAAATAAAACCGTTAAGATGATACATAGATCATTTCCTTCTTCCTTTTAAAACTTGTTTTTAATATTTGTTTTTAAGCTTCTCCTGAAAGAATTTCTCTCCGAGAAATTCTGAGATGGCGACTTCAAGAAATTCTCTTTGAGTCCAGCAGAAACGTTTTCTCCTGTGTTCATACAGACATTATTTATTCTCAAGAGCAATTACTCTGTTCGGGGGAGTTTGCTCTCAGACATTTAAAAGGCACATGCATGGAGAGATGAGTGGTCTTGAGGAAAACTCGATGCTAGGCAGTACAGCCAATGATCTAAGTAAAGCAGATAGTCTACTCAACTAAAAAGAGCACTCAAAACTGCCAGGGACAGACAAGCTGGGGTCTTCTGCCTGAAATCAAAGGTAATTCCAATTTCAAGTCGCTGTAAAGGCCATTAGCCAGGGATCGGAGGAGGGTACTACATCCAGCTCACAGCCTAAGCCAGCTGGATTACCTCAGAGTTGTCTATCATGTGTCCCTCTTCATCAGAATATAACCTTCATTGAAGAAGGACCCTCATGTTTGTTTATCTGACTGTTTCGCTGCTGTATATCCAGTATATATTTGTGCCCGGTGCATATACGCTGATTTGAGTTGAATTACTCAATGAATAGATGATCCGTTTATATTGACTCAAGCATCTGACCCACAGGGCCCCGTCCCTAAATACCATGAGACTTCTTCATTCAGTGGTTCAAAAGAGAACATTTTGGACATAGAAAGTAGGAATTCCAGAGATCAATGGCCTATTTAAGTTGCATTTCAAGTTTTGAATCCCTTTCATTCTTTCAGTGCAAAGGGTATTACAGCACAGTGGTTAGGAACAAAGAGTATTTGAGGAGGCAGGGGAAGGATCAGATACAGGACCCATCACTTCTAATTGTGTGGCCCCTGACAAGTTTCTTCACCTCTCTTCAAGCCAAACCGGTGGTGATGGCACGTACCTCACAGTGACAATCAAAGTATCAAGTATAACAATTTGAAAGAAGTCCTTAGCATGGTGACTAGCATATATTAAATAGCCAATAAATAAAAGCTGTCTCTTTTATTGTATACATGTGGTCAAAGAAGCAGAAAACGGAGTGCATTGACAGCTCTTATTATAAATCACACCCAACAGACTATAGGTTGCCAGTCTCCATTCTAGACTCTCTCCAATTGGGCATCTTATAAAACAAGCAAACAAAAATAAAACCATGGCCCTCCTGGTTGGTTTCTGCAATCCACTTCCAAAATTACCCAGAGTTTGATCAGTCTTGTGACAAGCTCTCTGAAGTTAATTCTTAAGTGTTAAGTAACTATATTGTTGTAGGCTTTGTAGAATAAGGCTTAGAGAAAATTAAAGATTAAACAAATGGACTTGTATATGACTCATTCCTCAGCTATTTGGGAAAACTCTGAAACATCTCAGAATAATAAGAAATAAACTATCTTAAGAGAAAGACACCTAGTAGAATGCCAAATCATGGCATTTATTAACCAGAGTGATAAAGCAAAGTTTCAATTTCACTTCTCTAAAGGCTGACATCATGTACACAACTATTAACCATTAAATTCCACTTATAAAGTAACAACAAAAGAACGAACTGAAGTGCCGACATTACCTGTTCAAGACTTACGGTAAGACAGTCTGTATCAGTGTCAAGACAAATCAGCAGAAAAAAACAAAGTACAGAAATAGGCCTACGCATTTATGACCAACTAATTTTTTAAGAAAGGTACAAAGACAATGCCATAGAGGAAAAAAAATATTTTCAACAAATACTGAAAAAACTGGACATTCATCTGTAAAAAAAAATATTTATTTTAACCCATATCTTATAACATAGATGCACACTAACTCAAAATGAATCATAACACTTCAAATTATGAAACTTCTAGAAGAAAACTGCTATGATCTTAGGTTAGGCTGAGAGTTCTTAGATATTGCACCAATACCACAATTAATAAAGGGATGGATTGATAAATTGGGCTTTGTTAAAGTAAAAACTTTTGTTCTTCAACAGACACCACTGCGAATGAAAAGATACACTAGAAACTGGGAGAAAATACTTGCAAAGCAGACATCTGATATAGGACGTCTTGATTCAGAACAAATAAGGAATTCTCAAAATGTGATAGAACAAAGAAGGTATATAAGAAATGAGCAAATGATCTACACTGACATTTCACTGAAAGAAGATCTATAAATAGCGAACAGATACATGAGAAGATGTTCCACATAATCAGTCACTCAGGAGATGTGAATAAAAACCACAAGGTGACAGCATTATACACCTATCGGTAAACACACCTCTCAGAAATTAAAAAGACTGACCATAGCAAGCCGCTGAAGAGGATATGAGGAAATAAAGCTCTCATACACTGCTGCTAAGAATACGAGTGGTACAACCACTTTGGAAGAAAGTTAGGCAGCTTCCTAAAAACGTTTAAAAAGTGAAACATATGCCTACTGTATGGTTCAGCTGGTCCCCTCCCCAGAGCTGACCCAAGAGAAAAGATAGAATGTATTCATGGAGAGACCTGTACACATGTTTAGGCAGCTTTATTTATAATATTCCAAAATGGAAAACAACCCCAAATGTCAAAAAATAAGTCAATTTTTTAAGCTATCATTTATGTTGTATCTCTTTTGTTCACCACCATATCCCCGGTGCTTAGTACTCTGCTAGGCACATAGTCAATACTAAATCAGTATTTGTGAGAGGAATAAAAATTCCAGAAAGGATGAAAGGAGACAGTAATTAATAAACAATTATAGGGAACACTGCCTTAAACCAATAATGATAAGTTGTCTCTAGAGTTTTAATTCAAAATTTGTAGTAATAGGGTTATAATACCAGCCATTAACAACGACTACACACTTACATTTTTACACAAAGAGGCATTATTTTATATCTCCAACAATGTTACATCATTATCCACAACAACCTTACAATCACTGTTTTTACAATGTGTTGTATTACAACAATGATAATTATTATTGCCTTTTTGCCAAAGGAAAAATAGAGGCTCTCAGAGGTTAAGTAGTTTGGCAGCCAAGATCAGATCCTTAGTATGTATATAGGAGAAGCAAGATTGGAACCCAGGTGATCTGATTCTAGCACCTCTTGACCAGACACTCCCAAAACATACCCAAAACGAAGGCAGAGTTAAAAGCTATGACTTCTAGAAGGGCACTGAGTTTCTGAATTCCAGCTTCAGTAGATACTGGAAAGGACCACTGAATCTTGCCTAGTAGCAACTCAACAACATCCTTCTGCTAACCACTGATTAAAATAATAATAATAATAAAGAAGCCCCCAGTGATAAGGCTGCTGCTTGGCATAGTTAACAAAAGGAGCTGCCTTTAGAGAAGATGACCCCGGTCACCCCCATCATCCAAGAGTTGGTCAGGGTCAGAAGCAGGTCTTAGGTCACAGAACAGAGCATAATCAATAGGCCAACAGACAAATCATGCCGATGACTTTGAACTCATTGATCCAGTGTTCTAAATCAGACTTTGCTTATCATCAGAAACCACAAGGGAGTTGCTGTTTTGTTTTGTTTTAAATAAAGATTGAAAGAGTACTTCCACATCCTATATCTGGGCCCAGCTATCTTTACTTTTAAGAGCTCTCCAGGGTATCCCAATGATTTGGTAGTTTGGAAATGACTGTCCTCAACCACATACCAGACCACATCCTAGGGAAAAGAACTGATACACATTGAATCTTCATCTCTATGGTCTCATAAAAATTGAAACTAAGACCCATAAAATGTAGTCAACTTAAAAGAGCAATCTAATTCCTAAACTCTTTGAAGACTCGGAGACCACAGCTTGTAAACTCCGCCAACAAAATGGGAAATGATGAAACATGATAAAAAAATATCTTTATTGCATTATTTTCACTATTATATATTTTTGTAAAACAAAAACAAAACAAAGTAACTTACATTAAAACTCAAAAACAAACTCATTTGGATTTTTGTTTTGTTTTGTTTTTCATCTTTAAAAAAAAGTATATGCTAAAATGTTCTGTCCAGAGGAAATTCCAATTAAATATCATGGACTGCCAATGACCAAATCAAAAAACAATATCTCTAAAGACAAAGAACTGAATGTGTTACCATCTCAGGGTTCCAGAGGCTATGAGTATAACTAAAGCAACTATAAGTAGTATTTTTGTCAGAAGATCAAACTAGCGTCATATACTTTAAAAAAAAAAAAAAAGGCCTTAGGCTGGTTTTCAAAGGAGTCTATTTTATACCAGAATAACCTATGAGCTATCTGTTTAACTTTTCCTTTGGAGGAAAACATAAATCACCCATACAAGCCCACTGGACAACTAGGTCACTCAAACATAAAATCATGGGATGAAAAGTAAGCCATGAATTCAACTGTAATTCCACTCCGAAAACACTTATTGAGCCTGTAGTAATGCCTCAGAACTCTCTAGGCAGTGAGGCCCCAGCCATAAGCGAAGCAGACAAGATCCATGTTATCATGAAATTAAAACCAAACTTCAAGTATAAACCTATTTAGTATAGAATAGTTATGAATTTATATGCATGGAAGAAAAGATGAAGCACAGCGATCCATCATTAGAGATGCAAAAGAAAAAACTGAGGAAAGTAACCATCACACAACATGAATGTATTTCTCTGTGGTAGATCTTATGATTCCAATGTCAAAGGTCTCAATTCCACTGATCTTAATTTTCGCCAAACCATGAGGGACACAATCTAGAAGGCACGTCTGTCTCCCTCTCCACTGCCCTCTGTAATAGGGCCACATCTCAATTTCCAATGCAAAGCAAATGGAACTACCACCATTTGCTCCCACCTTGCCAGACTGGGCCAGGCTTCCATCTGCCTCTATTATCCCCATGTGCTCATGGAACGGACGGCTCCCGGCGAGAGCCTGCGAGGCTGACACATTCTGGGATAAACAGGTCAATTAATTGCCTATACCATGAGCAATTAATGACTTGGGGATGGGAAGCTACACTCAACATATGGCACATCTTGGAGGCTCAAAGTACTACAGATAGGTGGTGACATGTTAAAGGCCTAGATTCAGAATTTACTATGATATTAATTAGTTTCTTCATCTAGCTGCAATTTATGCAGACGTGTAGGGCTATTCACAGGATAGGACCAGCTGCCTTGTCTCAAAATGACCATGGGCCATGGGGAGAAAAACAATTAAGCAATCACTAATCTCCATGGTCACTATCCATTCCGAGTAGTCTCTGATGAAGATCATCTTAAAGAAATACAAACTATGGTGGGTGGGAGAGGGATGGAGGAGGAGCGGAAGAGCAGCCAGTGGCACAATGGCCCAAAACTTGGTTTTCTAAATTGAAAAGACTGTGCTCACATCCATAAAATTGATCTAAACCTTGGCAAAATGGTGATGGCAAAAACTGTTATTAAAAAAGACTAATAAAGCTTGCATTATTAATAACACACTGTTCATCTTTAGAAAAATAGGCTCTGAATGAAGCAAAATACTACTGATTTTAACACAGAGGCAAAGACTTACTTCACATATATCAAATTTTTAAACATCACGTCAACTCACATAACTGCTAATTTAATTAATAAGCAATTCCTTTTATCTAGCAGGTCTAGGAGTATGCTGCTTGAATTTACAACCCAAACCCAAGTAACAGATAGATAAATAAAAGTTACACTGTGGCAGCTTTCATCCAAAGAGCTCAAGGTACTTCACACATATCTCACTCCATCCTTACAAGTTTTGTTTTTTTTTTTTCTTTTTAATTGAAACATCTTTTCTGGGGAGACTTTAAAAGGGGCAGGGGTTTCTGGTGTTTACAATACTTTAAATCCACTTTTCCTCTGTTAAGTATTACTTTTCCAGGAATATTCTTCTCATTTTAATAGGTAACAAATTCAGGACTTTCACTTTTATTAAATCTAAAATAGACACTAGACAGTCATTTTTCACTTATCCATCGACCATATTTGCCCTTAGTGAGTGCACTCCCCCACATCCTTTGTTTGCCTTAATTATGTTACTTTTGTCCTTGAACAAATCATCTAGTGAAATACTCAAAACACAATTTCCTCTTAATATATTCACCTAAGTTCCTTCCTCTTTACTAAAGAAAGGGCTGGCTATAGGTTTCTATCTACCCTTGCTTCTCTTTTATCAGCTTTTGTCAACTTCAGCTCAAAAAGAAGGTCACTGTCTTGCCAAACGTCAGCCAGTGTCACCTTCTGAGTCAATCAGGATGAGCATTAAGAACAAAGATGTGGGAGGTGTTTGGTTAACCAGAGCCAAGAAGCATGAGAAGAAATTCAGGTAATCGCACCACGCATTTTTTTGCAAAACTAATTAAGAAAACACTGTTGGAAAAAAAGGGAGAAAGGGTTTGGGAACAGGAGAATATAGGCACGAACAAGACAGGGAGATATTAAGATTTTTTAATTCTGTGGAAAAAGATTATCAATGACATAAAAATACACCAGTTGCAATGGGCCAGTTGAGGTGAGCCTTGACAGAGAAAAGATCACCCACCCACCCACTGTGATCAGAAGTACACCATGAGAGACTATGGACTCCGAAAAACAATCTGAGGGTTTTGAAGGGACAGGGGGTGGGAGGTTGGGGGAACCAGGTGGTGGGTATTAGAGAGGGCACGGATTGCATGGAGCACTGGGTGTGGTACAAAAACAATGAATACTGTTATGCTGAAAATAAATTTTAAAAAAATCTAAAAAAATAAGTAAATAAAAAATAAAAAGAAGTACAGCAGAGGAAGCCTCCCTACAGCGTCAGTTCTCATTCTCCATCTAGGCCAATGGTGATCACATTCTCCAAACACACAAAGATTTCTTGGCGGACATCATGTAAGTGAGATACTCTTTGTGGTTTTCTTGATTCATCAAATCTAAGAACAGGAGTGCCAGAAGTAGGGAGGGGTATAAATGCCTTTTTAAGAGAGAGGTCTTTGCTATAGAAAGAACCTAGATGTCCATAAACAGATGAATGGATAAAGAAGATGTGAGACACACACACACACACACTACACACACACACAGGAATACTATGCAGCCATCAAAAGAAACAAAATCTTGCCATTTATGATGGAACTATAGGGTATTAGGCTGAGCAAAATAAGTCAATCAGAGAAAGACAATTATCATATGATCTCTCTGATATGAGGAATTTGAGAGGCAGGGTGGGGAAGTCATGGGGGAAGGGAGGTAAAAAGGAAACAGGATGGGATCAGGAGGGAGACAACCCATAAGAAACTCTTAATCTCCTGAAACAAACTGAGGGTTGCTGCAGGGTGGAGAGGTAGGGATGGGGTGGCTGAGTCATGGACATTGGGAAGGTATGTGCTATGGTGAGTGCTATGAAATGTGTAAGCCTGATGATTCACAGACCTGTATCCCTGAAACAAATAATACATAATATGTTAATTAAGAGAGAGAGAGAGAGAGAGATCTTCGAAAACCCTTCTCTGTTCTGCACTCATGTACTAGGACAGAAACCCACCAGTAGTAAGTGGGTCTCCCTTTTCCTTTGCTTCCTATTCTCACAGAACCCTTTTCTTCCCTTCATAGCACTTTCCTTAATTCACTTTTTTGGGTGGTACTGGGAAGATTATTTGATTAAGCACCCATCCCCCTCCACCATCACCCCCACTTAACAGTAGGCCCCAGAACAAAGACCCTGTCTGGTTTTGCTCAACACCAGATCCCTAATCCATAGATGTTCAGTAACTACTTGCTGAATAAGTAAATGAATATATACTTATTTCTGTTTCCTCTCTGCTCACTCATTTGACAAATTGACAGCTCTACCCTTCCCCCTCCACTACCCAAAATCTACTCTTTCAAAGTCACAGCGATCTCCCAATGGAATAACCCAATGCACACTTTTCAATCCTTAATTTCTTGGACATACATGCCGTATCTGCAACTGACAAGCTGTTCTTTCACCTCAAAACTTCTCTGCCATATGGATTCTCCAGATTCCATTCCTAGTTTTTGTATCTCTCCATTTCTCCATACTCTGTTTTTCCCTCTACTGGTGTGTTCCAGAGTTCTTCCCAAGACCTAGATCCTCTCTCACAACACTCTATCTGGTAAACCCATACTCTCTGGATTAAAATACTTACTCATGAGTCTTAAACTTGTAGCTCAAGTTCAGACTCAGCTCAGGAAGCACAAGGACTCCTGATCCTGATCACAAGAGCCCTGCCCATCTCTCCAGTCTCACCCCCAGCATAGCCAGCTTTCTCTGTGTCCTTGGCCTGCTTTTACCTGCCACGGGGCCTTTGCACATGGATCTCCTTGAAATACTCTTTCCACATCCCAACACCAATTAAAATCTACTCACTCTTCAGACTGCAGGTCAGGTATAACTAGGAAACTCCTCTCTGGTTTTTTATACTGTATCTTCCATCTCTAGCTCCTCTAGCACTGTGCCCCTCTCTTTTTGGCTACTCCATCAACAGAGCAATTATGTATCCATTTCTGTGATTATGTGATGAACATTTGTCTTCTATTAGCAGTGAGCATCATGAAGGCATATAAAAATCCTCAAACCAAGAGCAACACCCTAAACGTTGGTGTCACTTAATAAATACTCATTTTATATATTAACTGCTGCTTGATAGCTTTCTAAGAATGAGAACAGAAATTAAAGGCTGTAAATAGGTAGATTTAGCTTTGCTACTTTGCTCGTTCATTCAGTATTCACATTCACTATTCATTAATCCAGTAAGAGTTTATTTATGAGGCCTTCCCATATATTGGACACAGAGTAAAATGCTCATGATCAGAGGTAAACAAACGAGATGTCATCTCAACTCTCAAAGACTGGAAGCCTATGTCCACAGACCAAAGGTCAACAAACGTATTTTCTATAAAGATCCAGAAAGTAATTGTTTTCAGCTTCGTGGGCCTTGAGTTCTCTGTTGCACACTCATCCCTCCACTATAAGGCGAAAGCAGCCAGAGACCGTTTGAAAATGAATGAGCACGCCTGTATTCTAACAAAACCTCACAGAAATAGGCAGAGGGCAGAAAATGGCTTGTGAACATTGTTTGCCAAGCCCTGGTATAGACCAATGTCTTCATCTCTACTACGTTCGGTTCTCCTCTATGTCAAAGGCACACAGTATATTACCCTACCTTCCTTCTCCTTTCTATCTAACAAGGTTCGGCTCACTTTACCCCTTAAGGTTTTAACCACTGCTTTCTACTTACGTCTTCTAAGACTTCTGGAGTCAACGCTTTCATAATTTATTCCCCAAATTATTTTGATAGCCTCCCCACCTCCCACCGTATTCCTCTAAAACTCAACCTCCCACCTCCACCAGCTCCCAGAAGCATCTCTCCGAACATCCCTCTTTTTCTCTAAAATGAAAATACAGGAACCAACCCAGAGAAACAAATAGAAATATGTGCCATCAGGGGCTCCCCAGCATGCACACCATCAGAGCCGAGCTCGGCAGGGTCACAGGGACAGGCCCTGCTCGCCTGTCCCGCCTTCACCGCCCGACTCCCTCTCGGCCCCATCTTCTATCATCTCACATTTCACTGCTCCACACCAAGAACCAGAGCAGGTATGGTTGCCTCGTTCCTCTCCTCATGCCACCCTCCCTGATCCTTCTAGCGTGGCCTCCTTGTTCCTCAGGGCTCCACTCAACATTAACCACCTCACCTTGGGGGGCGGAACCGCAGTCCGTCTGCAGGCTCAGGGTGCTTCGCCACCAGGCAGACCGACTGCCCTCCCAGCGCTGGGAAAGTGAAGGCTTCAACGTTAGAAGGCTTTCCTAGTGCTGGCTAATATTTATTGAGTCCCTTCTACTTGTCCTTCAGGCCTCCACTCAAAGGCAACCACCTCAGGAGCTGTGCTATGTACTTTACATACATTAATTCCCTGAAGGGCCACAGCTGGGGGGTTGATGGAGGTGTTTCTGCTAACTTCATCTATACAGTCCTGAAAAATGTCACGTTTTGCAAAATCACACACTGTAAATAGGGCGGCATATAGGAAAAGAGGTTCGAGGCAGACCTCTCCAAACTTCTGGACCTTTGTAACCAGAGCATGAATAATAACAATCAGTAAACCCTAATTCAACACGAGCTGGTTAAATTTCTACCGGCATTCGCGGCCAGCTTCACAGACGGTTTTTAAACCCTGAGACTCCTGCTTCCACCCCTCAAAAGGTAGAGTACGGAGGGTAAGTGCTTCTGATGGAGATCATTTCTTTAAAAATTACAACCCGGGGTGCCTGGGTGGCTCAGGGGGTTAAGTCTCTGCCTTCTGCTCTGGTCATGATCCCAGCGTCATGGGATCGAGCCCCGCGTCGGACTCTCTGCTCAGCGAGGAGCCTGCTTCCCCCCCGCTCTCTCTGCCTGCCTCTCTCTCTGCCTACTTGTGATCTCTGTCAAATAAAGAAATAAAATCTATTAAAAAGAAAAATCACAGGGGGCGCCTGAGTGGCTCAGTGGGTTAAGCCGCTGCCTTCGGCTAAGGTCATGATCCCAGGGTCCTGGGATCGAGTCCCACATCAGGCTCTCTGCTGGGCAGGGAGCCTGCTTCTTCCTCTCTCTCTTTCAGCCTGCCTCTCTGCCTACTTGTGATCTCTGTCTGT